>NC_053496.1:92772621-93072621 GCF_905171775.1 Rana temporaria
TATAGAACAAAACAGCACAAACCTAGCACTAAAGAAACACATTGGAGTTTTTATTTGAGCTGATTGCAGGGCGGCCAGCTTTGCTGAGCTTATTTATGGAGCTAGCTTTGTGCACAGGAGCACATTCAAGCTGGACAGAAGGGCCTCCCCAAAATGTTGCCACAAAGTTAGAAATGCACAATAACCTAAAATGTCTTTTGTATGTTTTTTTTTTTTAAGCCTCAAAATATTACTTTGTTAATGTAACGCTCACTCATTGGAATCTCTGCCATGGGTTGAACCGTAGGCTGTGGAAGAAGCAGCTTCCGAGGGCTGGCTGGAATACCACCTGTACCCATCTTCAATTGGAGCCACGGTCTGCCTGCCTTGTATTCTGAAATAGAAAACATTGATCAGAATAAGCATGGATAGAAATAAATTATCCCCATCAAAGTAATTCATTTTTTGATATAGATTGATTGATTTTTTGACTGGCTTATTACAATGTTGCTATTATTGTAATTCTCTTTATTTTACCCTGATATAGCCTACTGGATACAATTATTGTACTGCTGAGAGCCATACAATGATTTCTACACAGCACAGGTCTCCACGCACAAGAAACCTATACACAAGCCTAAAAATTAAAAATATGTTCTGAAAAAAAATGTCTTTGAGGCAATCTGTGAACATCCCATATGATTCCCTGACCCCAATAGTCATCAAGCTTCTGGAGATGTGTACATCAAAAAGGGGTTGTTAGATTCTATATCTAATGTAGATCCTCATGTGGCTCAACTGTAGGGTTTTACTGCCCCCCAATCTCATGTGGGAACAAGCCTTTAGAGATTTCAGTCTGTGTTTTGTAGGTACTTTAAGGGTTATCAATGTTTCAGACATAGAAATGTCCCCTTTGACCCAATAACTTCCCTCCAGGTTTTATGTGTTCTGTATGAGCATAACTTGGCTTTGTTCTGATCTTCCCCCTGTAGAAAAGGCCTTGTTTTACCCTATACACATCTATCGAGCAAATAACTCAGAAAGCAGATTAAAATACATCAGACCGGAGAGATTGATTGGAATCTCAATACATGACCCACAGTATGGTACAGAGTGGAGACCAGCCCTGTGTACTATACCTGCCCATTGTGGAATATGTACAGTGTCACTCAACCATGCTCTGAGGTTCTAGTTATTATTTAGAACAGTGGTGGTCATAATATCCTTATGTGTGTACTGTCTCTTTTTTTTGCTTAAAAAACAGACTTTGATTTAAAAAAAAAAAGAACAGTGTTGGTCAGCATGAAAATCATAGAGGGCCTCAAGTATGGACCCAACACCTCCAGCGGGCTGCACAATAGCAACATATTGCCTCAATTGGTCTTGCTGTATTTTTTTGTAGCGTATTGCAATACACACTGAAAAAGTTGGAAGTACAATGATGGTGTGTCAACGAGTGCAAAATAAGCCCCAGAATTCGTGTCAGTGGTCAAAATAACCCCCAGCACTGATGTCAGTGGACACAGTCATAACCCCCAACAGTGGTGTCAGTGAAAGCAATAATAACCCCCAACACTGGTGTCAGTAAACGCCCAACATTGGTGTCAGTGGACGCAACAATAACCACCAGCATTGGTGTCATTAGACACAAAAATAAGCCCCAACATTGGTGTCAGTGGAAGAAACAATAATCACCAACATTGGTGTCAGTGGAAGAAACAATAATCACCAACATTGGTGTCATTAGACACAAAAATAAGCCCCAGCATTGGTGTCAGTGGACACCACAATAAGCCCCAACACTAGTGTCAGTAAGCCCAATAATAACTGCCAACACTGGTGTCAGTGGATGCAATAATAACACTGGCACCAAAACTGAAAGGTCTGCTTATTCTTTCAGACCCCACCCTGTAGGTCAGAAACCTTCCTTCCATCATCCCTTATATCAGAAATACCCCCTTAGCTCATAGTGCCATTTTAGATCAGAATAAACTATTTGGATCAGAGCCCCCCTTATATCTGGTGTGCCCCTTTAGATCATAATCTTCCCTTACAAAAGGAGGCATGGCAACCCATTCAAACAAATGGGCTGCTGTGCCCATGCAACATATGTACTGTATTGCTGCACAGATGTGAACCTAGCCTAAGTTTAGATTCTCCCCTTGGATCAGAGTCCCCTTTAGGTCAAAAACCGCCCTTTGATCAGAATCCTCATTTAGATCAGCCCCCCCCCCCTTAGTTCAGACTCCCTCCTTGGGTCAGAAACCCCTCTTTGCTCTGAAGTTTCCATTCTAGATCAGGAGTCACCCCTTAAACCAAAGTCTTTCCTCAGATCACAGCCCCCCTCTGTAGATCAGAATTTTACCATATGGAAGAGTCCCTATTTAGAGCAGCGTCCCCTCTTAGATCTGAGTGCCTCCTTAGATCAACATTCCCCTTACATTTGAGTTCTCATTTAGATTATAATTTCCCTCAGATCACAGTCCCCCCACCACACTTAGATCAGCAGTATTAATCCTGTAGATCAGAATCTTCCCTTATGCAAGACCTCCCTCCCTCAGAGTGCCTCCTTAGATCAGCATCCCACATTAGATTAGCGTGCCCATTTCAATCAGAATCCCCCTCGGATAAAGAGCCCCCCCTCTTAGATTAGAGTCCCCTTACCTCACAGGGCAAGAAGTGGGAGCCATGAGGTGGAAGCTGGAGTCAGGGGGGAAAGCAGCTCTGTACAGAGGCAGTTTCATTCTGCTGTGCATGCTAGGGAAGCGTGTCATCGGGTTACCAGGATGCTACTGATCCTAGCAACCATTGGCAGCAGCAAGTTGGGGGGGGGGGGGGAGAAGCAGAGAGTGTAGGCGGGAATTCTCAATGTGTGCAGTGTGTGAGAGCACAGCGAGTCCCATCCCCCCCTTGGGACAGATCGCACCCCTTGAGTCTGCAATCACAGTGACATACCGCAGATGTGGGAAGGAGGACATCCATTGGTGGCACTCTTCCTGTAGACCCTCCACCAATGTGCTGGCCTTCTGTTCATAGAGCAATTCATCAATCTGTTTGAAAATCTTTTGCACCTGACGTGTTGCGGCCTGGTCAAACTCCTGTAAAAAGCAAAAGGTATCACATGCCACAGGAGTTCCACCTAAAATTACTACATGATTTCTACAATTACTTGGGATAGCTTTATCTTTGGTTTCTATCCCCGAGTATAGTTGCCACAGTAAAAAAAAAAAAAAAAAGATCCAAAGATTGACGGCAGGGCAAAGTACATGTTAAAAAAAAGTTATACATTTACTTTCTTTAATGTCCTTTGAGTGACACAGGATTGAAGTCTTGGACATGTGGGTTATACTGCCACCTTCAGGAGGTCTAAACACTGACAAAATAAAACATGTTAAGCCAGCCCACAAATAATCCCACCTCCAAATGTCATGCCTCATTTTTTTGGCTAGTGTCCCAGGAGGTTGGATGCCTTTTCCTCAGCTCTATTGTGGAAACCTCTTAACTATATTTTTTTTCCTAAAGTTTTTATCTTTAATCAAAATTCTTAATACAACATGGATATATTTTTGACTTTAGTAATTTCTTTCCCCGTACTCACAGAGTTCTCATACCTACATCTCTCTCTTTTGGAGATTATTTTTCATGGGAACATTCCTTTTAATATTTCTTTCCCTCTCCCTGATGTCAAGGGTTACCAATCTGTAACCCCTGGCTTTGGCTATAATCATTTTTTTTTTTTCTAATAAACATACCCGGTCTGTTCTGACTTCCCTTCCTGGAAGCGAGGGGTTTGTTTAACAAATTTAGGCTGTTGCCCTTTTAACCATCCTCTCCAGGACTATTCTGACACTTCTCACATAAATGTAAAAATCAGCATTTTTTTTCCTAGAAAATTACTTAGAACCCCCATTACATCTTTTTTTTAAGCAGAAGCCCTAGAGAATAAAATGGTGGGTATTGCATTTTTTTAATACCACCCTGTATTTGCATAGCATTTTTTTTTAAACACAAACTTTGTGGAAGAAATACACTTATTGAATTTAAAATTGCACATGCCGTGGATGGTGACAAACTACGGTATATTAAATTATCGATAGGTGATGCTTTAAAAGCCTTTACAGGTTACCACTTTAGATTTACACAAATGGTCTAGTGGTAGAATTATTGCTCTCGCTCTGCCACTTGTAGCGATACCTCACATGAGTGGTGCAATCTCTGTTTTTACATATGCCTGCGGGACTGATGCTGGCGTTCTCCTAACGCGCGAGCACAGGGCTACAGGGATGCTTTAAAAAAAAAAAAAAAAAAAAAAAGCTCAGTACAGCTTATTTTTTTACTGAGCTAAAATACAGCCCATTAACGCTTGTTTACGCGCCTGTGTGCATAGACCCCTTATAATTAATTAAGCTGTACTGAGCTTTTTCAAGCTGTGCAAGAGGCCTAACACTGTCCGTTTAAAAACATTTTTGATCAACTTAATTGCTCTCACAAGAAATGAACATGAGATAGCATGCACAGTGCCAGGTACTGAGAAATCTGGTGTATTCAAGCAGTGAACCCTTAAAGAGGAGGTCCAGCCCGCCCGCCAAAAAAATAAAAAAGTCAGCAGCTACAAAAACTGTAGCTGCTGACTTCTAATATTAGGACACATACCTGTCCAGGGATCCCACGATGACGACCCCCACAGTCAATTTTCTGATCGGCTCGTGGGTGTTGCCACCGCCATTCGTGGTAAGGGAAATGGGCAGTGAAGCCTTTTGGCTTCATAGCTGGTTTCTTACTGTGCATGCGCGTAGTGCGCTGCACTTTCTAACTGGCCCGCGGGAAGGAGGAGGGGGGCCGAACTTCCAGGGGACCTCGCTGCAGCCAGTGCCCACTGTACTTACAGTCTCAGGGCGGGAATGTGAGGGTAGCCGTTCGCTTGCGGGAATGCATAGAGGGGGTGGGCGGAGAGATGACGTAATTCTCTCTCTGCTCTCATTGGGCGGCTGCGACGCTGTGTAGCGTAGCCTTGCAGCCCCGTATGTTAGGGCGGGACAGCGGCGCGCCTCTGCGTAGCGCAGAGAGATGACGCCATCTCTCTACTCGGGCAGCTTGCATTATGTCCGTGACCCGGATATATCGGCCGTACGGCCGGGACAGAGTCCTCAGCGCTGCGGCCCAGCTAGAGAGGCGTTGCGGACCGGGGGTTGACGACCTCTGCTCTACAGGGCCTCTGCTTTCAGAAAATAAATAATGTTCTGGAGATTTAAGTAATTTTATGGAAAAAAATTGGGATTTTTATATGAGTGCAAAAATTAAAGCAATTGCTCTAATGCCAAACTAGTTAATATGAACAGATATAGTGCGTGTCCCAAGAAATTCTAATGCCCTGTACACACGATCGGTTCATCCGATGAAAACGGTCTGATGGATTTTTTCATCAGATATCCGATAAAGCTGACTTTCATCAGTCTTGCCTACATACCATCAGTTAAAAAACCGATCATGTCAGAACGCGGTGACGTAAAACACAACGACGTGCTGAGAAAAATAAAGTTCAATGCTTCCAAGCATGCGTCGACTTGATTCTGAGCATGCATGGATTTTTAACCGATGGACGTGCCCACAGACGATCGTTTTTTTCTATCGTTTTTTTAACCATCAGATAATTTAAAAAAAAGTTCCTAGTTTTTTCACCGATGGATAACAAACCGATGGGGCCCACACACGATCGGTTCGTCTGATGAAAACGGTCCATCAGACCGTTTTCATCAGACGAACCGATCGTGTGTACGCGGCTTAAGTCAAGCATTCGCTATACTTACATCAAAGCCCCAAGATATAACTGAGCTGTTATCAGTGGAGAGTTCAGCACAACTTTGAAATTCTGACCATGACAGCTCTGTGTCATTTCTCTGGAATTCAGAATTTTCTGAAACCTCCGATTTACTGGGGGGAAAAAAACAAAACAAAGATTCCTTCACTAATCATCTCATGTAAAACAATTAAACATTTTGGTTAACACTCTTCTGGTTTGGTGTGTATATATATATATATATATATATATATATATATATATATATATATAATGCATGCTGTAACCAGAAACAATATATTTGTAGTTTGCCATATACAGTAACTGGTTGAAAGAGAAAAATATAGTAAATAAAGTGTTTTCTGGGCCAATCAAGATTCTTTTGCAAATGGCGAGTCACACAGTCTGCAGGTGGCTGCATGTGGTCCACACATCCAGTATTCGATTATGCAAATCGTCATGGAATTATTCAAACAGAAAAGGAAAACATAATTTAACTGAACAACACCTAGGCTGAAGTCAACCACAAATTGCTTTGTTTAATCATATCTGTAGTCAAGCAAAAAAAAAATATTTACTCTTATATTACACCTATTAACCACTTAAGCCCCGGACCATTAGGCTGGCCAAAGACCAGGCCACTTTTTGCAATTCGGCACTGCGTCGCTTTAACTGACAATTGCGCGGTCGTGCAACGTGGCTCCCAAACAAAATTGATGTCCTTTTTTCCCACAAATAGAGCTTTCTTTTGGCGGTATTTGATCAATATTTTTTACTTTTTGTTAATATAAATATCCCCCAAAAATATATAAAAAATTAAATGTTTTCCTCAGTTTAGGCCGATACGTATTCTTCTACATATTTTTGGTAAAAAAAAACGCAATAAGCTTTTATTGATTGGTTTGCGCAAAAGTTATAGCGTCTACAAAATAGGGGATAGTTTTATGTCATTTTTATTACTATTTTTTTTTTTTTTTACTAGTAATGTTGGCGATTAGCGATTTTTATTGTGACTGCGACATTATAGCGGACACATCAGACACTTTTGACACCATTATCATTGTTACAGCGATCAGTGCTATAAAAATGCATATATTACTGTAAAAAATACACTGGCAGTGAAGGGGTTAACCTGTAGGGGGGCGCTGAAGGGGTTAAGTGTGACTTAGGGAGTGCTGACTGTTAGGGGGCGTGGTTTTCCGTGTCACACGTCACTGATCGCTGTTCCCGATGACAGGGAACAGACGATCAGTGACATGTCACTAGGAAGAACAGGGAGATGTGTTTACACTAACATCTCCCCGTTCTTCGAGTCCGCGGGTCCTGCGGGCACGGAGCTCGCAACACGGTCGTGAGCGCACTGCACCAGTCATCTCCATGCCTCCCATCCGGCGCCGGCAGATCGTTTCTCCGGGTCTCCGATGGCACAGGAGAGCCCGGAGAAGCACCGGATGGCGGCGGGAGGGGGGGGGGGGGAACGTCCCCTCCTGTCGCCTATAAGAACGATCAAGCGTCGGAACTGCCGCTATGATCATTCTTATGGTACACAGGATCGCCGGCTGAAGAGATAGATATATGAATGATGCCTGTAGCTGCAGGCATCTTTCAGATATCCCCACTGAAAGTCCAGGACGTCATATGACGTCCTGCGGTAGGGAAGTGGTTAAATGTGAACTTACCATTTTAAGCCAAAAAAGTGGTGCAGCAGCTTTTATTGCATTCCCCCCCCCCTGCTGTGTTTTATCATTACTAAGCTAGTGCTTCTACTTTTCTTATAAAAAGCAATCCAGCTTGTACCTTTCATGTTCAGAAGCTGCTACATATCGTTCACTGCCACGAGATGCAGGTAAACTGTCTACTCTGTCCGGAGGAGGATGATTCTCTGCAGCTTTTGCAAGTGTCTGATTTCTGAAAATATACACAAAAGATATACATTATTTATAAATCAACTACATAGGTCACATTGTATAGGGCTGGAACACAAGAAAACAGATATTACATATCTCCTGTATGTTTCATTCAACAAGTACCAAATCCAGTTACTAGGTGATGCACAAGCCTCGCCGAATGAAGAGCACCGGTCATCTCTATGACCGTCGGAGGCCGGGCGCAACGTTATGACGTCACGCCCGGGTAGGGTACCTGGGCGTGAAAGCATGAGATCAGTGACATTTTTATCCCGATCTCATGCTTTCCAGCCTGGAGGAGAGATGTGGGGTCTTATTTACCCCACATCTCTCCATAAAGAGGACCTGTCACACACCTTTCCTATTACAAGGGATTTTTACATTCCTTGTAATAGGAATAAAAGTGATCAAAAAAAAAAAAAGTAAAATAAAAAAAACATTAATTTTCTTTTTTTTTTTTTAAACGCCCCTGTCCCCAGTAGCTCACGCTCAGAAGCGCCCACATATGTAAATGCCGTTCAAACCACACATCGCCGCGTGCGTTACAGCGAGAGCAATAATTCTAGCACTAGACCTCCTCTAACTCTAAACTGGTAACCTGTAAAAAAAAAAATTAAGCGTCACCTATGGAGATTTTTAAGTACCGAAGTTTGGCGCCATTCCATAAGTGTGCGCAATTTTAAAGCGTGACAGGTTAGGTATCTATTTACTCGGCGTAACATCATCTTTCACATTATACAAAATAATTGGGCTAACTTTACTGTTTTTTAATTCATGAAACCTTTTTTTTCCCCAAAAAAGGCATTTGAAAAATGATTGGGCAAATACCGTGTGAGATAAAAAGACAATGACCACCACTTTATTCCCTAGGGTGTCTGCAAAATATATATATATATATATATATAATGTTTGGGGGTACCGAGTAATTTTCAAGCAAAAAATTATGATTTTTACATGAAGGAGAGAAGTGCCAGAATAGGCCCGGTATGGAAGTGGTTAAGGGAGGTGTGGCCTATGCCTACATACATTTGCCAATAGATGTCCCTCATTCCCATCTCAGAAAGTTGGGAGGTATGCTAAAGGACCGGGAGGGGTTAATTAAAGTGTTTGTAAAGGTTTCCGGTTAATTTTTTTAAAATAACAAACATGTCATACTTACCTCCACAGTGCAGCTCGTTTTGCACAGAGTGGCCCCGATCGTCCTCTTTTGGGGTCCCACGGCGGCTCCTCCACGCATTAGATAACCCTCTCTGGGAAGCTCTCTCTCGAGGGGGTTACCTTGCAGGCGCGCTCCCGTGTCCATAGAAGCCAAGTGTATGGCCCCGTACACACCATAGAATCCATCCGCTGAAAAATCCCAGCAAATGGGTTTCAGCGGATAGATCCTATGGTGTGTACACGCCAGCGGATCTGTTTCCGCGGATATTTCTCCCCTGGGATGGATTCCAGCAGATCGAATATTTGCTGACATGCCAAACAAATCCATCTGCTGGAATCCATTCCAACGGATGGATCCGCTGGTCTGTATAGACTCACCGGATCCATCCGTCCGAAGGGATCCCCCGCATGCGTCGTAATGATTCGACGCATGCGTGGAATTCCTTATATGACACGCACGTCATAATCGCGGCGACGGCGCGACACGTCATCGCCAGAGGATTTTGGCGCGGATTTCTTTTTTTTTTTTTTTTTTTTTTTCTCTAAAGTGTATTTTGTGCGTGTACTCGAGAGAGGAGCCGGACTGCAGGAGTTGGGAGTAGGCAGGCCTCCCCCAGAGGCAATCTGCCATCTTTCTCCATGCCCCAGGTGGCAATGGCGGGTGTGTGAGGGGGTCCTCCCACACAGCCCACCCTACCTGCTCCGCTTTGAAGCCCAACGGGGCAGAGGGACTCCCTATAAGGGAGTGAGAGGATTAGCCCGCTCAACCAGCCCCATTAGTCCTTCGCCTCTCTTTTAGAGACCGCGTGGTCAAAGTGCGTGTGTTAACCCAATTTAGAGTGCGTGTGTAGGTGTGGTGGTTTTTGTGGGAGGGGGGTGGGCGTACTAAGCATCCGTACTAACCTTGCATAGCACACCCACCGGGAGCCGGGCTGAGACCACCAAACTCAATTCACATGAAGCCGAGACCGGGATCCGAACCTCTAGCTGCAGAGGTGAATGGCTTGTCAGCACAGTGCCAATCGCGTTGAGCCACCGCAGCTCCCTCTTGGCGCGGATTTCAATGCAATGGTGAGTACACTCCATCGCATTCAAATCTGCTGAAATCCTCGAGAGGATTTATCCGCGGAAACGGTCCGCTGGACCGTATCCGCGGATAAATCCTCCCGTGTGTATGGGGCCTATGACTTGGCCCCACCCCCGCGTCATTAGATTTGATTGACAGCAGCGGGAGCCAATGGCTGCGCTGCCATCAATCTATCCAATGAAGAGCCGAGAAGCCTCGGAGAGAGCAACGTGGATTCGCACCCACGGAAATTTGGGGCTCAGGTAAGTAAAACAGGGGGGCTGGGGGGTCGGACAGTGCAAGTTGTTTTTTCAACTTAATGCATACAATGTATTAAGGTGAAAAAACACGAAGGTTTACAACCCCTTTAACTTTCTTTTATTTGTATAGTGTAAAAATCCTAGACACCTGGACAGGGAGGTGGGTGGATCTACATACCCTGCATCTCTAGCCACTCTGTGCCGCCTATGCATGTCGGCGCACAAAGCAGATGCATATCATTTTTATGTTCCTGTTGGGGAGCACAGATGTTGCAGTGGCTCCTATAGACAGATAAAAACAAACTCCTGCGCACGGGTGGGTTGTCCAACAGTTATTTAATATTCCGCATGGAAAACACCAACAGTGTCAAAAACAGTAACAGTGGCCTTGCTGACCTTCATGGACGGGGAATGTCCTAGTAGAAAACGGAAAAAAGAAGAGAAAGAAAGGCGCACCAGCCTAGTGTGTTACCGTTGACAGTTTAATAAAATAAAATACTAATAGAAAACTACTCACAAGAGAAATTACATAATAGGCTTGTCAACAACGATATGGTAGGTACCCCTCGACCCACACTCCAGAATAGGGGGGGATAAAGGTGTGTCGCTGCCGGCTGACGTGTTTCGAGGCGACAAGGACCTCTTCTTCAGAGCCCAGCCTAGGTCGAGGGGTATCTACCATATCGTTGTTGACAAGCCTATTATGACATTTCTCTTGTGAGTAGTTTTCTATTACCATTTTATTTTATTAAACTGTCAACGGTAACACACTAGGCTGGTGCGCCTTTCTTTCTCTTCTTTTTTTCAGTGGCTCTATAGAGTCTGCTAGTAACAGGAGCCACTGTAGAAGCGGATGTAATGTTCAGGGCAAAAAAATAAAAAAAATAATCATGTACTAAAAAGGAAGATAGTGGGAAGAAAAAAGTAAAGAGACCCAACAAATTATAAGTAAGGCTATATGATATGCACTTTTTAAAATTATTATTAAACAGGATTTATATAGCGCCAACAGTTTGCACAGCGCTTTACAACATGAGGGCAGACAGTACAGTTACAATACAATTCAACACAGGAGAAATCAGTGGGCCCTGCTCGTTAGCGCTTACAATCTAGGTAGGTTTAAAGTGGATGTAAACCCGAAAAAAATAAATTCTTTGCTATCACAATGTACAGTATAAGGATTCCTATCATCTGTGCCCAGTCTTGCCACACAGAGTTAATCCAGCTCTGAGCAATCCTCTTTTATTGTTCAGTAAAATAAAACGGACTTACAGAGAAAAACCTTAGTCCATTCCGCCCCCTTGCTGTGAGTGACAGGTTATTTACATATCTCATGCACTAGCCTGGAGACAGGCATTATTTTTTAATTCCAACCCCCACTCCTTTTCTGAAGTCATGTGGGTACTTTTCTGGATTTTGACTTGGATGTTACTGATCATAGCAGAATTTAGTGTAAGGAGAGTGTAGAGGTGGGCGGGTAGTCTACTGACATCACGACTCCACCCACACAGCTCTAGACAACAGACCCACCCACAGAATCTGCAGTTTTTTGGGTCTCATAACAGACAGAGGGGAGACATTTGACAGGTAAGGATACATGCAGGAGGCATGTATATCCTTATAGATCAGCACTATGGCAGTAGTTTAGAACGGATGAGGGTGAGTTTACATCCACGTTAATGACATTCCATCTACCTATTAATACCACTATCCTTAAACTAACCGCTAAAAGTCTGTATGTATCGGACACCAAAAGTATACCAACACTCTCCAGCTCCTCACTTGAGTGCCATCCAGTCAAAACTCAGGAAAGGCACCACATGACTTCAACATGCCCAATCACGCTGAGGTGTGGAGCAGCCAATCCTGGGAGAGCTGAAGAAGAAAGGAGGAGGGATGTGAAGCTGGAATCAATGCTGTGAATGAGATAACGAAATGATCCCTGATCAAGTCACGTGACTTGTGACGACACGCATTGGAAAAGACGGACACCGGAAGCGATGTTCAGGCCCACAAGCTCGTTGCTCGTTTGTTTATGTGCCTCTTCACCAATTTTTAAATGCGAGTTATTCTACGTTTTGGCTTTGTTTAAAATAAATATTCTTAATAACATACTACACTATGGAAGCATCTTCCTTCTTTTAATCTTTCCTCCGCCATGACCGATATGGCTTTTCCCTGAGATGATCTCTTGAGGACTCTACACTGAGGAACATATAGGAAGCAGTATCCAGGATGTAGTTTAAACTGAACCATCAGGAAGGAACGCTGAAGGGATTTCCCTGTGTATAATGACCCACCCTTACTTGATTGTGCGGATTACCTTACAGCAGTAAGGTAAGAAGTTAGCACACCCACAGGTGTGAAACACATCGAAGATTTTAAGCACTGAAGTCACAGTGTCACTCTGTTGATACAATACAGCACTTCAATTTTCGCACCAGCACTTTTTCACTCATTGTTGATTTATATTTATTTCTAAATAGTAATTTGCACATTTGCTTTGCACTATATATGGACTTTAATGAAATTTATCGTATGCACTCTATGGACTTTTTATGAAATTTAATCGCATGATTTGGTTAAATATAATTTTATATTTATTTGGTATTAACTTCATGTACCGTTCACTCACTATGAGCTCTTAAATTTCTTCACTTTATATTACACATACACTTTGGGGGTTATTTACGAAAGACAAATCCACTTTGCACTGCAAGTGCCCTTGGAAGTTCAGTCGCTGTAAGTCTGAGGTGTAGATCAGAAATGAGGGGAAGCGCTGCTGATTTTATCATCCAATCACGTGCAAGCTAAAATGCTGTTTTTATCGTACTAAAAAAAGACAAGAGTATTGCTCAGAGCTGGATTAACTCATCGTGACAAGACTGGGCACAGATGACTTGACATCCTCTACTGTACCAGGTAGAAGTCTTAATTTAAAAAAAAAAAAAAAAAAAAAATTAAGGTTTCCACCCACTTTAATTTTAATGTCTAGTAGTTAATGGGCTAGATTCAGGTAGGGGGACGTAAGTTTGTGCAGGCATAGCGTATGTTATTTACGCTACGCCGCCGCAATTTAGAGAGGCAAGTGCAGTATTCACAAAGCACTTGCTCCGTAATTTGCGGCGGCGTAACATAAATCTGCCGGCGTAAGTGCGCCAAATTCAAATTGTCAGGAGGTGTGCGTGTTTTATGTAAATAAAACATGACCCCACGTAAATTACCTTTCTCACGAACGGCGCATGCGCCGTCCGTGAACGTATCCCAGTGTGCATGCTCCTAATCACGTCGCAAATAGTCAATGCTTTCGACGTGAACGTAATTTACGCAAAGCCCTATTCGCGAACGACTTACGCAAACGACGCAAAATTCGACGCTAGCCCGACGTCCATACTTAACATTGGCTATGCCTCATATAGCAGGAGTAACGTTACGCCGGAAAAAGCCTTACACAAACGACGTAAAAAAATCCGCCGGGCGCACGTAGGTTTCTGAATCGGCGTATCCAGCTCATTTGCATATTCTACGATGAAATCGACGGAAGCGCCACCTAGCGGCCAGCGTAAATATGCAACTAAGATACGGCAGCGTAAGAGACTTACGCCAGTCGGATCTTAGCCTAATTTCGGCGTATCTTGCTTTCTGAATACAGAAAGAAGATACGCCGGCGCAGCTGTGAATTTACGCGGCGTATTACTATATACGCCAACGTAAATTCTTTCTGAATCTAGCCCTTTGTTCTTTCATCACACACATGCACAGCTCAGGGATGTGTCCAGCAATCCTTTATGTCACAAGAAAAAAAATATTGACAAAGGCGGCAGTGATAGTAAAAGAGCCAGGAGGTTCTTGGGAACAAGGTATGTGAAATAAATAGGAGAAATGTTGTTTCAGTTATAAAACATTCGACTTACATGTGCAAAATCTGTGATACTGGTTTCCTTTTGTATCTGGAAATCATTCTAGTCACTTAATCACGACTCCAAGAAGCCTGCATTGTAAAGACATATACATGTTAGTTTGCGATTACAATGAGTGTCTTTTCATTTGTGATCTTAGTTCATTTGTTTCCATATGTATCCTCACCTTTAACATCAAGGAACAAATGCACTATATGTGCCCATTGACCACAGGTTGCAACTCTATTATACAATTATTTTCTACAAAGTTGGGGGATTGGTAGTCCTTGTTTCTTTTCTAATGGTGGCCAAAAACTGAACCATGACCTAAATGATGGTATTTTCCATAGATTTGCTATCTGATTGTAAACACAATCAAAACATTAAATGCATTGCACATTGCACAATTGTTTCAAAGTGGAACTTTATTTTAGAAATGTAAGTCCTGCTAGATCACGTTAGGCTGGCCCTTTTTGCAGGTATATACTGTGTAAAATACAGTAATGCACTGTCTCACCCTGCTTTGCACATAAGTTTCTCTCCATTTTCCAGCACTCTGCCAAAAATGTAGAGACCGGTCTGCTGACAGGCTAAAGATTTACTGCTGTTCAGGGGATCTAGGTTTCAACAAAATGGCAGTCTCCAGCAAGCAGAAACATGAGCAATGCTGTAGGAAATGTACAGCACACATTCATTTTGGTATCACAATTATTAATGTGGAATGTATGTTCCTTGCTAAAGAACATTATTTTTATTAAGTTGTTATGGGTAAAGTTCCACTTTAACAATCATATTTAATTACCTACTTTCCTACTGTATGTCTCTATATCCCATTGTGTGTCTGCAGTCTCGGACATCTTTCTGTAGCATTTCATTCACTGAATAATATGTGTGGCCCTTAAGGATGAGCTCCAGCGTGTTCACATAGTACACGTGCAGAGCCCGCCAGGAAGTCTGCACGGCGCTGTGCTAATCAAAGCCAGGGAGACATTTCCCGATCTCTGCAGCCGAGCATCGGGAAATGTCTCCCTGGCTGTGATTAGCACAGCGCCGTGCAGACTTCCTGGCGGGTTCTGCACGTGTACTATGCGAACACGCTGGAGCTCTTCCTTAGTGGCCCTTTAAAGTGATACCAATTTTTTTGGGTTTGTTTACATTTTAGCTCAGGAAATCCAGACTTGTATTTAATGTGTAGCCTGCTTCCTTGAAAATCCACCCTTCCAGGTTGTTTTGGTTCCCTAACTGCTCCTGCCACAGATCCCCACTGCTCCATGCCATCTGCAAAGGAGACACCTATGCAGCATGTTCCCAGCTGGGGCTGTGTGTGTCCAAACACAGAGCACCCAGAAAGCCATGCCCCTTCTCCTTCCCACCTCCTGACAGACAGCTTCAGGAGTCAATCTCTCCCCTGCCCTCACCTCCCTTCTGCAGCCTGGAAGTTCTGGGGAATGGTTGGGATCATGGAGGACCATGATGGTGGTGACAAGGAAAGCAGGTAAGTGTTAGGCCTCATTCACATTGGGTGTATGAATCTGTGCCCCATGTGATGACCATGTTTACCTGCTCGGGGATGAACAGGCTTTTAATGCATCCCCATGTGGGCAATGCTATTGTTGTTTATTAGGACCGGGACACAGCTTTCGCTCCCAATGTGACCTCCATGCAGGTGCATGGCACCCAGGGTAAGTTCGGGGGTGCACATAGATGTCACATTGGGAGCAGCAGCTCTGTCTGTGCAGCTACTTAGTCCCAATTAACAGCAATAGGGATGCATGGAACACCTGTTTATTCCTGTGCAGGTAAAAATAGCCGTCACACAGGGCATAGATTCATACACCCAGTGTGAACGAGGCCTTAGGGGAGAGGTTGTTTAACACAAGCACTGCTGTGAATGCATTAAAGTAAAAAATGCTGAGCTTTAAGTACTATATTAAAGTGGTTGTAAACCCTGTAAAACCACTTTTACCTACAGGTAAGCCTATAATAAGGCCTACCTGTAGGTACTAAATATCTCCTAAACCTGTATGGTTTAGCAGATATTTACCATATACGCTTGCACTGACATCATCGGCGCATGTGCACTAAAGAAGGGGCACAATATTTGTACAGGGCCCATACCGTGACCGTTGGTTCCCGAGCACACATGCGTGGATAGCCAACACAGGAAGTGAGAGAAAATCCCGCCAAAGTTAGAGGATCCCTGGTTGGTTCCACAACTATTGGAAGATTTCCCCTCTATTCCTGTTCATGGGAAACCCCAACATTTGATTTTCTTTTACTTTTCGATGATAACAGTAACCAGTAAGGATGAGCTCTGGCGTGTTCGCATAGAACACGTGCAGATCCCGCCAGGAAGTGTGCACGGCGCTGTGCTAATCACAGCCAGGGAGACATTGTCCCGATGCTCGGCTGCAGGGATCGTGAAATGTCTCCCTGGCTGTTATTAGCGCAGCGCCGTGCACACTTCCTGGCGGGCTCTGCACGTGTAGCATGCGAACACGCCAGAGCTCATCCTTAGTAACCAGGATCAATAGAGAGGGTGAATCTCCCTAATGGGGGCACAGACAGCAATGAAATCAGACAGGGGTTCTAATCCCTCTCCACTCTGAGCCAGTGAATGGCTCAGCCTATCAGACTCCACCTATCAGAGACAGATGGTGTTTGGGTGGTGTGCTCCTATCTTCTGATTTCCTAAAGGCTGTGTGTGAACCTCTCACATACAATCACATCAGGCGTCATACGTCCATTACAGAGCTGCTGATCCTGGAACCATCACACACACAGAAGATCGCTCCTTGAAGAAAAGTCCCCCTGCTGCACCCTCCGCCCTCCTCACTCCTACATGGACTTCTCCGGCTCCGTGATAACATTCTCACCATCTTCTGCTGTCAGGCCGCCGTCCGGACGCTCCATAGTCGTCATGACAGCCAGAAACGTCATCCTGTGCGCCGTCGCTAGTCACATGTTCCTCCAGGAGGCGCTGGGTGATGATGTCACCCAGGGAAATATCCATGCAGTGTGTGTAGTGTGACAGCTGAGGAGGAACTCAGCACAGGTACGTGTACAGGGGGGCTTCAGATCTTATTATTTATTTTCTTCAATACTATTATATATACTTATGAGCTAAGACTTAGGGAGACAGAATCTGAAACATCTGTGCCTGGCAGCCAATTAGCTTTTAGTTCGCTCAGTGTAAGAGAAACTTAAAGGCTTGTGTTCTCTCTCTCTCTTTTAAAAAAAATAATAAAAATAACAAACATGTTATACTTACCTCCTCTGTGCAAGGGTTTTGCACTGAGTGGCCCCATCCTCCTCCTCTGGGGTCCCCTGTGGCACTCCTCCGCATTGAGTGCCCCCTTGGAGACCCGCTTTCCAAGGGGGCACTTGTGTGGGTGCGCTCCAGAGTCCTGCTGCTGCGTCCATTGACACAGACAGCAGGACTCGGCCCCTGCTCTTGTGTCATTGGTAAGGATGAGCTCTGGCGTGTTCGCATAGAACACGTGCAGAGCCCGCCAGGAAGTGTGCACGGTGCTGTGCTAATCACAGCCAGGGAGACATTGTCCTGATGCTCGGCTGCAGGGATCGTGAAATGTCTCGCTGGCTGTTATTAGCGCAGCGCCGTGCACACTTCCTGACGGGCTCTGCACGTGTTCTATGCGAACACACCAAGCTCATCCTTAGTCATTGGATTTGATTGAGCCATATACTTCTCCTGCTATCAATCTGTCCATTGAGGACCCGAGACAGTGGCTGGATCTGCTAGACTTGTCACTGAAACGATCGGGTTCAGGTAAGTAAATGGGAGGGTTTTTCAACCCCTTTAAAGTGGAAGTCCATACTAAAATCCCTGCATCAATAGCCACCAACATTCTAACACTAACCTTTCTAGCCCTGTAAAGAAGAAATCGCTATACACGGGGTCGGATCGCCGGCAGAAAAGTTATGTATAGCTTTTTTTTTTTCTCAATGCTGGTGGCTATAAATGCAGGGATTTTAGTTTTAGCATGGACTTCTACTTTAAGTAATTTTACAACAGACTGTGAGCAGGCAGGCTATTAGTGCAGAAGAGATCTGCAATATTGCAGTAAAATAGATGTACCCACCTGCTCGCAGTCTTCTGCTGCGTGTAAACTAAGCTGGGCATTTCCAGCTCAGCATACATCACCGGCATGGTACTCCGTAACCCATGTGCCTGGATGACTGATTCCTGTGTATGTGAGTTACGTCATCCCACTTCCACTTTAAAGTGGAGGTCCGCCAATTTTTTTTTTAAAAGCCAGCTGCTACAAATACTGCAGCTGCTGACTTTTAAAATATGGACACTTACCTGTCCAGCGCCCGCAATGCCGGCACCCGAGGCCAAACAGTGCCTCAGTCCTCAGATGCTGCTGCTGCCATCTTCGCTAAGGGAATCAGGAAATTAAGCCTTGCGGCTTCACTTCCCGGTTCCCTACTGCGCATACGCGAGTTGCGCTGAGCAATCCAAACGCTCCCTCCTGTCTTCTATCTCCCAGAAGACAGCGGGGGGGGGGGGGGGGCAGGTGCCGAAATGTGACACCGGAGGGGGGGAGGGTCCGAAAAGCAGAGGTTCACTTTTTCTGTGAACTTCCACTTTAATAAAAGTCAGCTCCCAATGATGCTTACTAGCTGTTGTGTGTCTCTGCCCATGCAGACACCTGGGAATTTATAACATGATTATCCCAAGAGGCTGTGGGAAAAGGGACATGTCATTCCCATAGTAGCAGGAGCAGGGCCAAATAAAATAATGTAAAAAAAAAACGTGAATACATCAATTAAAACAATGTAGCTCCCAGATAAATGAAAGTAGCAATTTTCCCAGAGCAAATAATGAAGAAAGAAGAATAAAAAGGGTATGTAGCAAAGTACCCAGCCCCTTTAGGCCTAACGGCATACATGCTTCTGTGTAGAGTTTTTGAATGCAAAGAGATTTATTGTCTCTTAAACAGAACTGTGGGAGAGAGGGTTAGGTCCAGGACACCCTTAGGTAGATGCAATGTTAATTTGGCAGACTCCGAGACTTCTATAGGCAGACAGCTATACAGGGGAAGGCCTCCAGCTGGACACCACTTCTGTATAGGTAGGATGCTGTCTCCTATGGCAACAGTCTTGTAGAAGTTATAAACTGTAATTGTATCCAACTATTTGCAACACAAACCATTCTCAGCTTACCCCACAATCACTCACAGTGGGTCTTCACTCAACGAGCTCCCAGTCTCTCTCACTAGACTTCAGATTCAGTAACCATTGGATCCCCTGAGCTCTTCCACTGTTAGCACTCAATATCTTCAAGCGTAACCCCCTACTTCACTGCTGGGTCCCTGGCTTGGCACTCGTAGATACTTTTCAAGCTTCAATTGATCTCCTAACAATGGGCCAAGGCAACTATCGCCTGGCAACAAAATTTAATGGCAGCCCTGCTTAAACATCAGGGTGTTATAGGTACATACAGCATAAGTCCACTAACAACACTATATCCCCCTTGCGATAACAAGAGATATCAAAGTGCCCATCAAGACCCACATAGACCCAGCATCTCGCCACAAAAAAAAATGGACCCCTAGCCAGGGGGCAATTAATCAGATGCTGTGGAACCATTTTCTATACAACCAACCCATACCTTTTTTTAAATTATCAGGTACCCCTCTGTTTAGATATGTGGCTTCATACAATGGCAAAGCCTTATTTATCAATGCCCTCCAGGCCATTATGGTGGGGGCCATCGGCGTCTTCCAGGACAAAATAAAAAATGTTGCATGCATAATACAGGAGCAGGGTGAGCA
Organism: Rana temporaria; assembly: GCF_905171775.1. NCBI lineage: Eukaryota > Metazoa > Chordata > Amphibia > Anura > Ranidae > Rana > Rana temporaria. The sequence goes on from NC_053496.1 coordinate 92,792,489, forward strand.
AAGTGCGATTTACCTGCTTGGGTACCAACGTATCTACCAGGCCTAACAGACAGACCTCTATAGACGGGCATATACCAATCGTAGTGACTGACCCAACACAGTCTATCCCTTCCACCCAGAACTGCCGGATGTGCAGGCAATGCCCAAAAAATTTGCAGAAAATCTGCTCCAGGGGCATCACACCTCCAACAGTTCAAAGGATAAGCAGGGGAAATCCTCGCTAGTTAGCAGTAGTGTATTATATCCTATGGAGCAACTTGAACTGTATCAAGTGATCACGTGCCGACACCAATCTAGCAAACCAGGCAATCCATACATTGTCCCAATCATCAATGTCCATCTGCGGGAAATCCAATAACCATGCAGCACGACGGGAGGCCAAAACCATGGTAGTATCTGTAAATAATGCTTTATAAATAATAGACAGGGCTTTTGGTAGATATTTAGCTCTGAGCAGCAACTACCGGTCCCCAACCCGCACCTCCAGATTGGAAGACCCAAATTTGGCAGAAAAAAGCATGCCTAAACTGGAGAAAACGGAACAAGTGTGAATTGGGGAGCCGTATCTACTTTTAAGCTCTTCGAATGTCAACATCCCATTTCCAACCACTGTGCCTACTGTTTTAATCCCATATCTGGTCTAAGTGATTGGATCCGAATATGAGAAAAAATAAGACAGCCAAGGATTACACCAGAGTGGAGTAAGTGGAGACACCACACTGCTCCGGAGTTCAGTCCCTCGGGCCAAATCCCATGCTTGGATGACTGACCAAATGGACCCCGTAAGGGGATAGGGAGCCCCCCTGGCCAGTATAGCAAAGAAGATAATGCCTCGTACAAACCTACCACTGCAGCTTCTAAAGTTACTGCGACATCCTCATCTGGTTGAGAAAACCACCTAAGTGCAAATACTAACTGTCCCACCAAGAAATACCTGGCAAAATTTGGTATTGCCAAACCCCCTTCTTTCCAGGGCTGTTGCAACACTTGTAATCCATAAACAGACCGTGTGCTTTAATGTAATTTTTTTTATTTTGTAATGATAAAGACTCCTGAACAACATAAGTATAAAAAAATAAAGAATAAAACGGGGGAGGGACCTAAATTGGGCTGCAAACGGAATGTGCTTTTAGTATCTCTGTTCTTATAATTTACTATGATAATAAGCCTCAGCAAGAAAAGGACAAAAACCTAATAAATATGAACTCTGGACAGGTAAAAAACACACAAATGAATGCAGCTCTTTGATCTTTTATACATGCACAAAGTGTATGTACCTGAATTTTATTGTGGACATTTTTTATTAATTTTTTTTTCTCCTTATTTTAGAAATGGATAAGCAGCGAAAATTGATGGTTGTGGAAGATTTTGTAGAATATCATCTTTTCCTGGTACACGATGAAGATGCTGATGCTGAGAAGCACAAACATATTCTACAGCAATATTTAGAGCAGATACTAGCCCAACTTGCTCCTCTACTGGCTGGCTACATCTGGCAAAATCAACCATTTAACCTTGGGTTAAAATCAAAGAAAGGTACGTTCCCTTCTATGCTATCATGACACTTTGAGGTTGATTTACTAAAACTGGAGAGTGCAAAATCTGTAGGGTTGTCCCGATACCACTTTTTTAGGACCGAGTACAAGTACCGATACTTTTTATCAAGTACTCGCCGATACTGATTACCGATACTTTTTTTTAAATCGCATGTGTCAGTATTTCTTTTTTTTTTTTTTTTCTTTTTTTTTTCTTTTTTTTTACATTATTTTTTTTTTTCTTTTTTTACAATGCTGTTTTTTTTTTTTTAAGGGGGGTGGGGGGAAATGTACATTGTCAGTGTGTTTTTTTATTTAAATTTTTATTTTTTACAATTCCATTTTTTTTTTTTATCAGCCCTGTTGGGGGGGGGGGAGTCTTTGGTGAGATATCAGAGGTCTTAACAGACCTCTAACATCTCCCCTCTGAGACAGGGAAAGGGACTAGGGACACAAATTCCCCAGTCCCTTTCTCTACACCCTAAGCTGTGCTGAAAATGAAAGGAGAGAAGCCAGCGGCTTCTTTTCATTCATAAACTGAAACATCGTAATCACAGGCGGTTACAATGTTTCAGTTATGTGAATGGACAGAGTCAGTGATCACTGACTCTGTACATTCGGAAAAGGTAGGAGCCAGGTTTACCGGCTCCTACCGCCACTCTCCATCCTGACAGATCGAGGGGGGACACGGCGGCAGCACGGAGGGAGGCATGATGGCGGCAGAAAGGAGTGGGGACACGGTGGCAGCACGGAGGGGGGCATGACGGCGGCAGAAAGGAGTGGGGACACAGCGGCAGCACGGAGGGGGGGGACACACGGCGGCAGGACGGAGGGGGACATGATGGCAGCATGGGGGGACACGGCAGTAGGACGGAGGGGGGCATGACGGCGGCAGCAAGGAGGGGGGACACGGCGGCAGCATGGAAAAAGTTGGCAGCACGGAGGGGGACAGCAGCAGAATGGAGGAGGATACAAGGACAGTCAGCGGTGATCAGTGCTTGTAACTCCCCCACCGCACTGATCATCCTGACTGTCCAGGTATCGGGTGAAGCATCGGAGCATTTGCACCGAGTACAAGTACTCGGGCAAATGCTCGGTATCGGTACCGATACTAGTATCGGGACAACCCTAAAAATCTGGTGCAGATATGCATAGAAATAGAAACCAATCGGCTTTCAGTTTTTTTTGTCAAAGCCTAATTGAACAAGCTGAAGTTAGAAGCTGATTGGCTACCATGCACAGCTGCACCAGATTTTGGACTCTCCAGTTTTAGTACATCAACCCCTTTTATGTTGTGTGTGTGTGTGTGTGTGTGTGTGTGTGTGTGTGTGTGTGTGTTTGCGTGTTTGCAGGGAAAGTTTGTTTTACACGTTTAGCCATATCATTGGATATCACAGAATCACAGGAGGGTCAATTCATAAAACAAGATGACTTTTTATATAACAGTTACACTTACATTTAACATACACACATTGTTAATAAACCTTTTCAATACTTCATAAATTGGAAATTTTGAGAAAGTTAACTTAAGATATATAATGGCAAAGACAGTTTATAAAAGAAAAAACACATCTTGGTGAATTGTCTCCATAGAAGAGTAAAACATGATGTATTTTCTTTGGTTACCTGTATGTGCGTAGCTCCATGTTTACTGGCCATCCATAGCTTTATGTAGGTCAAATGCATCTCTCCTGTTCTCCAGTCTGGAAGAGGAACATTGTTTTTCAATGTATAAAATGATGTCTGTGTATTCCAATCTTTTATATTTAAAAAAATAACCCCGAGGTATAGTCAGCAGTCTCTCAAAGGCAGATCGACCAGTTAGATTCCTAACTTAAAGCAGAACTTGCCAAATGTGAAGTACTGCTAGTCTGCTCCATTTCCTCAGCCTATGACCGAGTTCCAGATCATTTTTATGGGGGGAGGGGGTGAGATTATTATTATATTTTTTTTGGATTGGCACCTGCTCTTACTTCTGCAATCCTCACCTAGATGAGTGTAGTGCCCCTTGCCCCAACAAGCCACTCCTGCAGGACCATTCACAGAGCGCCGCACAAGTTCCTGTATGCATAGTGGGAAGTCTGTTGTTCTTCAGGCAGCCGCAGCCAGCTCCCATGTCCAAGATTGCTGTACCAAAGACTCACTAGTAAGATGAAGCAGCTGTGGGAAGACAGTGCCAGACACCAGGCACTGTTAAAGCGGGGTTCCGGGCATACATTTTTATTTTATTTTTTGCAATCTCAATTACATTATTATGAATATTCATTAAAACATATTAATAAAGCATGATCGGTACATAAACAGTTGCAAAATCTTACCTGGTATCATCTCAGAGATCTTGTGGCCGTTTCCATCATAGCTGTGGGCATTATGAAGCCCAGTTCATGTTTCTTCCTGGATTTTCCAAGAGAGTTGCAGGCTGGGATTTGTAGGCACAGTAATGCCCAGAGACTCCTGGGAAATGAGTGTCATAATTTTCCAGGTGACAATGGGGTCTTAGGACAGGAAGTTCTTCCACCTTGGACTAGAAACTAGGCAGATTACGAAATCTGCCTAATAACAGTCATATAGAAGTGAGTAAAACATATTTTTTTTTAAGATATTATTTTATATATATATATATATATATATATATATATTTTTTTTAACATTTAAAGGCAAGCTGTTCATAAAAAGTTTGTTTTTAGGGTGGAACTCCGCTTTAAGTACATGAGTACCTTAAAAGAAAAACCTTAAGGCCATGCTACATGTTGCACCCATACTTAGGATGTAACATGGTACAAATGAACCCACTCCCAAAATGCCCTTCCTTCCCCAATCCTGACAATGTGTGGAAGGACTTGCAGCTCTGGGGCACAAGTGCTGTGATTACCACACTTGTAGTCCACACCTCCTTCAGCTCTCTGATAGCCTGTACCTCGATATGGACAGGCAGCTGAAAGAGTCTTAAAAAATAAAGTGCATTTTATTCTCTGCTCTTCTTCCCTTGGTGGTGATACCATGCTAACATCTGGATGCTGTAGAATAGATTCAAACTAGGGTTGTCCCGATACCACTTTTTTAGGACTGAGTACAAGTACCGATATTTTTTTTCAAGTACTCGCCGATACCGAATACCGATACATTTTTTTAAATGTGTGCCCAAATGCAGCCATGTCCCCCCACAGATGCAGCCATGTCCCCCCACAGATGCAGCCATGTCCCCCCCATAAATGCAGCCATGTCCCCCCCATAAATGCAGCCATGTCCCCCCCCCCCATATGCAGCCATGTCCCCCCCATATATGCAGCCATGTCCCTCTTACCGTACATGCTGCCGCTTGGTTAATACGGGCGGGGAACATTACAGCTTTCATTTGAATAGCTGTAGTCTTTCGCGCCGCGCTGTGTAGACACTCCCCCTTGCTCTGGATTGGACAGTTCACACGAGCAAGGGGGAGTGTCTATACGCGGCGCGGCGGGAAACACTACAGCTATTCAAATGAAAGCTGTAATGTTCCCCGCCCGTATTAACCAAGCGGGGATGCGGCGCGGGGGGGGGGGGATTCTATTTTGGTATCGGGGGTATTTGCGGGAGTACAAGTACTCCCGCAAATACTCGGAATCGGTCCCGATACTAGTATCGGTATCGGGACAACCCTAATTCAAACATGGGTAATCTTTCCACAAGACAGTAATTCCTTAATGAGAGCAGTGTTATTTAAGCATATACACTTACTACTGTACAGGGATCTTATCATTTCTGTCTTTGGAAAATTTAAGAGACTGGTTTGTGGTCGTGAGCCCACCTAGAAATAAAAAAAAATGTACACTGTATTTTGGATAATTTTATTGCTACCATTTTTTTAATTGGATTTAATAAAGTGTTTTTATTTTTTTGTTTAGGTAATACACCTGCGCATATTGGAGGAAAAACATATTTTGGTGACAACATTGAAGATGAGTGGTTCATTGTTTATCTAATTAAACAAATTACAAATACGTTTCCAGAACTAGCAGCCAGGTACTGTAGTGTGTGTGTGTGTGTGTGTGTGTGTGTGTGTTTTTTTTTGTTTTGTTTTTTAAGCTTGTTGTGTTGCTGTTATTGTCAATGCTGTAAAGCTTCTTACTGAATGGATGGTGTGACACAAATTAGAATAGGATTTATTTTTTTGGTCATAATTTGATGAGGGAAGGATGGCCTCCCTTGGAGAGTGTTGGGTCATTGGATCAATGAGAGAAGTCCCAGCTTTTATTGATGAGCCCGCAACCAATCGGATATTAATTTCACTCTGTCCAGTTTGGGGAAAGCTCATTAAAGCAACTTCCATAAAAAAAAAAGGCTGTACTTCATATGGAAAAACACACCCTGGCCAGACAGGCTTGGTTCTCTTTTGAAACACTAGAGAAGATCGATAAAGACTGTAGGATAGAAAAGTAAGATTACAAAATGCTATTAAAAATGTTATACGGTTATAACCATTGATGAAAGTATGACGTTTGAGTTTTTAAAGTGGTTCTAAAATTCAGACATGTAATCTGAACAAACCACATATTTCTATAGTGTTTACTATCCTCTCTCCAAAGTACCAAGTGTCATTTCTCTCTGATGTCTAGTTCCTCTGTTATCAGAATGAGAACTTCTGACAAGTTTACCTGACACCAAGAGCTAAAGAGGTGACAGGGGAGGGAGGTCCAGCACACAGCTTGTGTTTGACAGCCACAGACGGCTCTGTTCCTGTGTGAAGGTGGGGGTGTCCCTCCACCTTCCCTCCCCTCCAATCAGCTCTCAGAGCTCTTGTACAGTGTGTAACTGCAGCCCTCCGCCCTCTGCCTTGTGATTCTGTGAAAAATCCTTTTCATCTCTGAGTTTACAAGAATATAAATGACAAATGGCTGCAAATAAACCAGGTACAATTTTTGTAGTAGGATTTGTTTAATCTCTGTGTATCACCTGAGGCTAGTCACTTTACTGGGTAGAGGTAAGGGTTTACAACCACTTTAAAAGCTGATGGATTTTTTATTTATTTTTTTGTCATGTCATCTAATGCATTTCAAAAGTGTACATCTTTAAAATTTCTGAGTTTTTTTTTTATTATCAAAACCTCAAACTTTCACTTTTCTGCAGAATTAATGCATGTTATAGTAGCAATTTACCCCAGAACGCCCTGGTTTTCAGGTCTTGATCGCCGTCATTGGCCAGGCAGAGATGATGCGTGCAGGAGTTCTGTCAGATTCGGTCTTGCCAGATTTGTGCAGTGAGCTGCTGTACACGGGCGAACGGGTAGCTAAGAAGTGTTAATGCAGAAGAGACAAAGCATGTCCTTTCTGTATTAAAAACCTTGCCTGCCCGCCAATTTTCAGCTCCTAGCCTAAACTTTAAGCCCTAGACACGTTTTCCAATAAAATTATGTTGTTAATCAGCAAGGCATTCTCATTGGATATGGGGCCAACATGTGGGTAGGGCTTGTATCCCAAATTTGTAGTTGGAGTCCAAATTGCAGAATAAAAGTAATTTTAGCTGTCCTTCGTCACTTTGTGGTGCCTGTTTTTTAAACAATTGTTTTGAGTAAATTGCTACGTTGTGCTTTATATTAAAACACAGAATATAATAAGAGCTTGTACATTTACTATCTTTTATATAGAGTTGAAGATAATGATGGAGAATTTCTTTTAATCGAAGCGGCTGATTTCTTGCCCAAGTGGATAAAGCCAGAAAATAGCTGCAATCGGGTAAGTAATGTGATGATTGATATCTATCTCTCTTTTTTGTGCAGCTGTTCCTTCAAGAAACATATTGTACAAAATCAAATAACAATTAGTAACCCGACATTTGCATTAAACATTTCCATTCAGGTGTTCTTTTACCATGGAAAGTTGTGTCTCATCTCACTGCGGCCGGATGAAGGAGACCTGCCTGACCCATCATCCAATATGACACTACTGCAAGCTCTGAAACTCTTTTCTGCACGTCCAGATGGTTTCCTGGCACCAGAGTCCATCACAAAGGCCATTGAAAGGCGAATTAAAGGGTATATATTTATGTAATACTTTGTTATATGTTCCCTATATTCTTATACCACTGTTCCTAAAGATGAAAAAGACAGCTGCCAAAGTATTCTTACAGTAGGAGAAAAATATTTCATGCGTTGTCAGTGGCAGCCAAATTACTTCCCTGGATCATTCACATTTGACATGTATTATACTTTGATTATAACTGGAGACGGTGCAAATAAAGGCATTCTGTCTATCTTTTGATTCATGTATTCACATTCAAAGAGAGTCTAAATCGATTGAAGCGGTTACATTTGCTGCACGTGCCTGGAATGGAACTGTCACATTGATTGTGCTCTCAACCAAATCGTCAAATGGCTGGTGTCATAACTGATCACAGATGCAGCACCATGGCAGTTGAAGATCAAATGTAGGCCATGATGGCAGTTTCCTTGGCTGAAAACCATAGAAGGAGTAAGATCTGCTTAAATGCTGACCCCTTAATTGACAGTTTGACTGCCCGTGCCTGGAAGTACCCTAAGTATCCTGAGTTTTCCAGGATGAAGAAATCCCTACTGCATTCAGATTATAAAGACCTCCAATATCATTGTGTGCTTCCATCACTAGCTGTCAGTATCTAGCAGCTGGAAGAATCTACAGAAGCAAGCTTTATTTTGTGACAGATCTATATTAACAAAGTCAGTAATATCAGAGATTTAAAGCCCAAAAACTAGGAGTGGGACTTCCTGTCCCATTTCCTACTTCCACCCAGGGACCGCCTAGGCGGCGACTCCTCTCGCCTTAGGCGGCCCCTCCCTTTAGGCGATCTCCTGGGACACGTGACAGGTCCCAGGAGATCGCCTGTCCACTCATAGAGGGCAGCGCGACTCGCGCATGTGCAGTGAGTGCCCGGCTGTGAAGCCGAAAAAGCTGTCACGGCCGGGTGCCCACACTATGAATGGAGGCGCGGACGGAAATGGGGTGGGAGTGGAGAGGCGCGGAGCTCTCGAGCGGCCGCGCCGCTGGACTGTGGAGCAGGTACTGTATTTATTGGCGTATAACACTCACTTTTTTTACCCTGAAAATAGAGGGTAAACTGTGCCCGCGTGTTATACGCAGGGGGCTGTGGAAAGTTTTTTTCTGAAACTTCCCTCTTAAATTTAGGGTGCGTGTTATACACAGATAAATACGGTAAGTGTCTGTTTATTAAAAGTCAGCAGCTACACTTTTTGTAGCTGCTGACTTTTAATAAACAGTAAAAGGCTGGAACTCCGCTTTAAGTGTAATGGTTTTGATTAGTGATAGGTTACATTGATCTGTTTGTTTATGTGAAATTGCTTTAAAATTACGGTACTTTGTGTATTAGTAGTAGTAAAGCCTAAAATGTTCAACACATCAAAAATTTCAAGAAAGTGTCAATTTGTTTGACTTATTTTTCATTATCATTGATTGTTTAGATATCCTGAGAAAATTAAGGAATCACTCCATCAAGCTCATTGCTTTGTGCCAGCTGGGATTGCAGCAGTATTAAAGGAGCGCCCACAGCTGTTGGCAGCAACAGTGCAAGCATTTTATCTCCGAGATCCTTTAGACCTGAAAGCCTGCAGGACCTTTCGTCATTTCCTACCTGAGACACGTGTGCTCACATTGGTATGGATTATGTACATTATTTGCAGGTTAACTGTTAATGTCTCTAGCCTCATGTATATTTGGATTCTTAATGTAGATTTGCATATATACATACGGCAGGTAAAATATGTATTGAACACATCACCATTTTTTTTTAGGTAAATCTATTTTTAGTTTTCAGCGCTGTCGCACTTTGAATAACAATTGCGCGACGTGGCTCCCAAACAAAATTGATGCCCTTTTTTCCCACAAATAGAGCTTTCTTTTGGTGGTATTTGATTACCTCTGCGTTTTTTATCTTTTGCGCTATAAACAAAAGAAGAGCGACAATTTTGAAAAAAAATACAATATCTTTTACTTTTTGGTTTAATAAATATCATAATTTTTATTTATTTTTTTAAAGAAAAAACTTTTTTCCTCAGTTTAGACCGATACGTATTCTTCTACATATTTTTGGTAAAAAAAATAAGCAATAAGCGTATTTGATCGGTTTGCAAAAAAGTTCTAGCATCTACAAAATAGGGAATAGAATTATGGCATTTTTATTTATTTACTAGTAATGGCGGCGATCTGCGATTTTTATTGTGACCGTGACATTGCGGCGGACATATCGTACACTTTTGACACATTTTTGGGACCATTTACATTTATACAGCGATTAGTGCTATAAAACTGCACTGATTACTGTCTAAATGTGACTGGCAGGGAAGGGGTTAACACTCGGGGGCAAGGAAGGGGTTAATATGTTCCCTAAAGTATGTTCTAACTGTAGGGGACTCACAAGGGGAGGAGACCGATGTGTGTTCCTCTGTCTCCTCTCCACATACACAGATCTATGGTCCTGCCGTGATTGCGGGCAATCGCAGGTGCCCGGCGGACATCGCGGCTGCCGGGCACGCGCACCGGGTCCCAATCGCGCGCTCCCCCTTTTACAATGACTCGGTAGGGAAAGTGTTAAAGGAGCATCACATGCTTGAAACAATCTTATTTATCCACAATTTTGAAAGGGTGCCAAGAATTTTGGCCAGCCCATTTTTGGAGTTTTGTGTGACATTCTGTCCAATTTTGCTTTTTTTTTTTTTTTTGTTGCAATACACACAAAGGGAATAAACCTGTGTATAGCAAAACATGCGTTACTGCAATACTTTTCTGTGAGAAATACTTGATTTTCTGGAAAAATGTATGGGGTACCAACAATTTCGGCCATGACTGTGTGTGTGTAATAAATATATATATATATTCGCACACACTGTACTCTATAATTTAAAAATGATTTTGTCTAGGATGTGGTGGAGCATTTTGGAAGTATGGAGTCAGTCTAATGCAGAGAGAGTATTTCCTATAAAACCATGTTATCAATGAATGTACTAAATGAGGATTGATCTGTTACAGTTTGGTTTTCGGCATTTACAGACAAGGTTAAGAATGCTGGCCATTGTCTATAAAAGAACTATAGAACTGTCTGTGTTCATGCTGGTTTGATCATTGACATGGAGCTGTATTTGTATTGCATGTGTATTTCCCCAGACCCCCTTCCACTTGTTATCACTCACTGATTTAAGATTACACATTTCTGGTAAATCGCAAGGTAAGACAGAAGCAGGATGCTCAGCTGTATGGGAGATGTGTACACACGGCTCAGAGCATAGATCCCAGACACCAGGATTTACATGACAACTGTCATCTCTGGGTCAGCATCGTCATACAGGAAGTACATGCTGACTCTGGATGATGCCCAAAAAACGATAGCTCCATCCTTCCATTTAGAAACGTTTATGAAGGTACTGTCAGAGAGATTACTGTGACTGGTAATAAATGTCTGTATCTGTTGGACTTACACATTACCTAATGTGCATGCAATCAAAATTGCCAAATATATCTAACCTGAGTCTGCTTTTCCATCATTATTGTTCAGCTTCTTATGAAACATGGATGTACAGTAAATACCAACATATGTCCCTTTTTATTTTAATGCTGTTATTTTCCTAACTTTCCCATACCTAGGTGACATTTACAAAGTGTTTGTATGCTCAGCTTGTCCAGCAGAGATTCCAGCCTGACAAACGCAGTGGATATACTCTTCCTGCCCTTTCACATCCTAAGTATAAAGCATATGAACTTGGAATGAAGCTGGTAATTATTTATCAGTTTTCCCATGATTAATTTCATGTTTTACTAAGACTTGCTACTTCTAGTGGTTACTATCTTGTTTTTTCAGCATCAACTATAAGGGCTCGTTCACACCGGTGTGTGTGTGTTTTGTAAGGGTGGCACGAAGCATTGCACTATTTACTTTACACATGGCACTGCATTGTGCAACACTGCACTGTGGTGATATATGGTCAGGTGCATGGGGTTAAAATGCAGATCTGCTCCGTGTGTGTGTGTGTGTGTGTGTGTGTGTGTGTGTGTGTGTGTGTGTGTGTTTGTTTTTTTGTTTTTAAGTGCTGGTTCACACTACAGCGACTTGGGATCCGACTTGTGTCGCCCGACATGAGAAATTCCATTGAAGTGAATAAGAGCCGTCTTAATGTACACTACTGAAGTCGCTCCGACTTCAGAAAAGGTTCCTGTACTACTTCAAGGCGACTTCTAGGCAACTTGTACCCATTGATTTCAATGGAAGTTGCCTCCAAAGTCAGATCACTGTCTTAACTGAAGCAACTTTACAGGAAAAGAAAATAGTTTACTCGGGTAAACCCCTCCCTCCCACAGAGCTGATTATTCTGTGATTGGCCACAGCCAAAGTCGCCTGTCCTAGAGGCAACTTTAAGTCACGCTGAAGTCGCCTTGCAAAGTCCCACTGTAAGTTGGGTTGCCCCTGTGTGAACCGGCACTTGCAAATCTTATGGTGTAAGCAGGGCATGAAAAAACAATTTTGTTTCTATATGCCCTAACATTGAGCCTGTGTTTATCTATGCAGATCAATGTTGCTCGATAGATATGGTGTGAACGATCTTTGAGGCTGGGTTCACACTATTGCGAATTGGATGTGGGTTTCTGCATCCAATTTGCAATAGCTATCTATGAAGCCAGTTCACATATCTCGGGTGCGAATTTGCACAGGAGCCCTGTGCGGCTTTTGGTCTGTTTCAGGTCCGAATTCAGCCAAAAATTCGGGCTGAAGTTGGACCTGAAACGGTAACCGGGGACACACCGGACCACTGCTGTGAGACTTATTATTATTATTATACAGGTTTTATATAGCGCGAACAGTTTGTGCAGTGCTTAACAAAACTAAAGCTAACTAAAAGCCTATCAAAAGCTGCAGGTGCTGTAAGCAAGCTTTGTCATAACCAGTTAAAACGATTCCTCTTCTTTTTGTAGGACTTTGTAACAGCAACTGAAATATACCACCAAATGGTTTTATATAAGATCATTTGATGGTAAATTTTGGTTGCCCTTCAAGTCCTACAAAAAGAGGAATTGTAGTTTTTAACTGGTTATGGCTATAAGGATGGTGGCAGCCGCTGTCCATATTTAACATTCATACTTTTGAAAGCAAACTTTGTCATAGGCTATTATGGAGTCTTTGAAGACACTTTGAAGCACCAAGAAAGTGACATGGGGTATAATTTTTGAAGAAAAGCAAACGCAACCCATGAACAGGACTGTAAAGTAAGTTATTTAGTGACAGGGGCTTTGATTGGCGTTCAGAGTGCTTTAAAAAAAAAAAAAAAAAAGCTTGTCCGATGCCACGTTTTGAAGCGAGTGTAAAACCTGCATGAGAACAACTACACTTCTCACAACTCTGGTAACACTATTTTCATTTTGACCTTAATTATTGGTAGCATCATGTTGTGGGAATTATTTCATTAGCAAGGCCCAGATCTATGGCAAACTGAATCCTGATATATTTTCCAAAAAGGATTACGGTTGTGGCGGCAGCCAAACGAGGGGCTGACAAGTTTTGGTAGGGCTGCTGTTTTACTCGCCTTTTGTGTCGTAGGAAGAATTATTTGGTACCATCCTAACATGAAGTATGTTGGGTAAATCAATTGGTAAATTGCCACGTAAATCTTAAATTTGATTTCTAGGTTGTAATGCCGCACACACACGATCGGACATTCCAACATCAAAACCGTCTTTTGTTTTTTTTCGACGGATTGTTCGCTCAAACTTGTCTTGCATATACGCGGTCACACAAATGTTGTCGGAAATTCCGAACGTCAAGAATGCGGTCACGTACAACACTACGACGAGCAGAGAAGACAAGTTCAATGATTCCGAGCATGCGTTGAATTGATTCCGAGCACGCGTAGGATTTTTGTGCGTCAGAATTGGCTACAGACAATCTGAATTTCCAACAAGAACTTTTGTTGTTGGAAAAATTGAGAACCAGCTCTAAAACATTTGTTGTCAAATTACGACAGCAAATGTCCGATGGAGCCTACACACGGTCAGATTTTCTGACAACAAGCTCACATCGTACATTTGTTGTCGGAAATTCCGACCGTGTACGCGGCATAATGCTTCATAACACTACAAAATGTGAAATTCCAAGAGGTGAATACTTATGCAAAGAACTGTGCGATATGATGTTCTACCTCTTTTTTTATGATTAGGCACATGGCTTTGAGATTCTGTGTTCAAAATGTACTGCATCACCTATGGAGGTCACAAAACAGCCCTGTAAAAGCCCACTGTGGACCGGATTCCTGAATTCTTTGAAAAAGAATGATTTCTTCAAGGTATATTTTAGGAGTTTGTTGTATGGATGTATGGTAATATTTGTTTAAGAGATGCTTGACTTGTAGGAAATGTATGGCGCTTTTTTTTTTTTAAAGGAATGTAAATTAATTTGTACATGAGGCAGCCATCTTTACTTATTTTACTGGCTCTCCTTTATGCTTCACATATCTTGGATTTTTTTTATATATATATATGCCAAATGCTGGTGTGTGTGTGTGTGTGTGTGTGTGTTTGTGTGTTTTTTTTTTTGTCTGTTTGTTTTGTATAGATTGGGGATTGGATAGAACCTTGGACAAGCTTGTTGTTGTCTGGGGAGCTTCACCTTCTTGGTTTGTCCTGGTGACCAGTTCCATTGAAATCAAATATTTTATGGTTGACCCTAAAACAGGAGGTAAAGGGAAACGTTGCAACAAGAACTCCCCTTTCTTTGGAGAGATTTCCTCTGACTCACTGTTTGGCTACTTTCACACTGGGGCATTGGCGGTAAAGCACCGCTATGTTTAGTGGCGCTTTACCATCCTTTTTCGGCCACTAGTGCGGGAACGCAAAGCAGCAAGTGAAGGGAAATCTCCCTGGTTGTGCCCTTCGAAAAAACAAACTGTTGTGGTTTACCTATTCCCTGCTCCATTCAAACCCAAAAATTAAAACCAAATGGCTACAAATCCATCCTAAATCGGGCCCACTTTCTTGTCTGTCTGACCCTGTGATTATCTCTCTCCCCACCATTTCCACCTCTATTGCGTAATCCTGTCCTTACGCAACCTTTTAGAATGTAGCCAGAAACATATTTTTCCCCATTTGCCTCATTCAGCCCCAAACCAACGCTCCCATTGCACCTACACACGGACTCCCAATGCCCTTAGCTCACATCACTAGCACCCCTGACCTTCAAAGGAAGGAAGAATATACACTGTGGTCCCTGGTCACTTATTACCTGCCACTACACATTGGCCATGTGGATGAGTAACAGCAATTTGCCACAATTGCACAGTGGCAGTACTGATAACCTGAGCAGTAACAAGCTCCTTTAGAACAGCCCCAGTCTCTACCCCTGGCAAGGAACTGCTCCAACAAGCACGCCGACCCTGACAACCGCTCCCAGGACATTCACCCTGATGATCATACAGAACAATCCCGACTTAGGACCTCTGCAGCAGGGAGCCTGAGATCATCAATGCTGGGGTGGGCATTTGAGAAAGCAGAGTTTTCTATGTATAGTGGCAAGGACAAATATGAAAGGGAGCCAGGAGTCACATGTTCCTATGATATTTCGCCTTCCCCCGCACCTCTGTGCTCCTTCCTCTACCCAGCTCCAGGGGATCCAGCCCCTGCACTGTGTGAGCAGGACAGATCAAAGCTGAAGGACACTGGAGCCATGGAACACCATGCTTGCCATTCTAGCTTCCCCCCTTCATGCTTGCATCAAATCCCAATCCCAACACCTCACTCTGAGCATACACATTCCTTTCTGCCCATCTCACCGTGCACAGCACATCCCTTCTCAATCATCACACTTTCACTCACAGCATTCCCTCCCTCCTGGCCACAGCTTAACTCATCATCTTCTATACACACAAGTACACCACCTGCATTTGCATCTTCCCCTGAACACATCACCTCACAGCTGCTGACAGACATCCTCCCCTACTACCTCATGAACCCCCCACCCTTTTCTCATTCTTCACAGCACCACCTCAACCATGGCTAACCGGCCGCTCCTAACTCCCTGCCTATTAAACCTCACCATCAAAACAAAAACCCCACCTAACAGCAGATCCTTCTACAGCCTGCACCTTGCCACAGACACTTTGTCCCACAACACTCCCTCATCCCCAGTCACCATAATGTCCAATGATGGCAAATATCGCTCATCTGCCTCTTCACTACCCCAGCCACCACATACTGCCTGTCATGAAGTGCTCCCCACTACTATTTCACTGTAACCACATTGCTCTACTGCATATACTACCTGTCTTTATACCCTCAACAATTTTTACTACACATACTGCCTGCTGTCATACACTTTGGGGTTGTTACTAAAGGCAAATCCACTGTGCACTACAAGTACATTGCAAGTGCACTTTGAACTGCAGCCGCTGTAGATCTGAGGGGGACATGCAAGGGGGAAAAAAAACACAGCATTTTTGCTTGCACATGATTGGATGATAGAAATCAGCAGAGTTTCCCCTCAGATCTAGTGCAACTGCACTTCCTAGTGCACAGTATATTTGTCTTTAGTAAATCAACCCCTTTGTGCTACTCTTCTACATATATACTGCCTAAAGTCATACCCTTCACACAAACTGCCCACTCTATTACTTCCATACATTCCTATCCTACACACACTGTTCACTGCCATACCCTCCACACTACTGTCCTACACATACTGCCTGCTGTCATATTCTTCTCCCCAATTCCCTCTAGCAAACCATTCACATTCCTCTCCTGTACTCGCTACCCAATGGCATACCATCCTTTACTCCTTTTCAAGTATTAGCAGGGGCGGACTGACCATTGAGGCTCTCGGGCACTGCCCGAGGGCCCCATGCCACTAGGGGGCCCCATCAGGGTTGCCAGGCTCATTAAAACCAGGGACAGTATGTAAAAATCTGTGTTTTTTTTACATCTGTCCCCGATATGTCCAAAACCGACATGCTTTTGATGTGAAAATCCTGAGATTTTAGCTGCCCCGCCTCTGTAATGCCTCCTGGCTTGGTGGCCATCTGTAAGCCCGGGGGCCCCATAATCATCTATTGCCCGGGGGCCCCATGAGTTGTCAGTCCGCCCCTGAGTATTAGCCACCATCGTACCCACCACACTCCTATTCTGCACACACTGCCCAATGCCATACATACTGCTTCCTCTAATAGCCACTGTACAAACTGCCCTCAGTCACTCAATTCATACACATGCTGCCCTCCATCATGCCTTTTGCACGCCTCTTCTGCACATACTGCCCTCCATCATACCAACGGCACTTCTCTCCTGCAGTTGCTGCCCAATTTCAAACCATCCTACACTCTCCCTCCTTTCCTGCACCTCTTAATATACCCAACCCTGTCCATTTGGAACAGGGATACTTTTGCTGGCATGCCTTAACACAGGGGGGCCCAACCTTATGAAGAGCAAGTGCCACTCAAGCAACTTGGTAACTGGTCGCGGGCCACAATAAGTGAAGCGGACGGATGACAGATCCGTGTCCACTCTGTATATGCAGAGCAGACATGGACACGGCCCACTCTACTCTGTGGGCTTTACCATCCGATCCAAAGATGGAAGGGGGCAGTTGGAGGTAGGTGGGTGCAAATGGCCACAAGTCTGTTTACATCTGCCGCTCCATATAGGTGAATGGAGTGTCTGTGTGGGTTGAACTGATCATGTTAAAGGGGCCCAAGGCTGCTTTCACACTGATGTGCTGCAGTTTACCTGCACTACGGGTGCAGCACAGTGGACCTGTGGCTTTCCTGGGTTAGCTGCACATATACTGCAGGTGTGGCACACTTTCTGAAAGTGCACAAAACTCGCAGCTAATAACAGAAGTCTATGGCTCAGTGCAGGTAACCCTCAGGTACACTGCACTGCACCTGCAGATCAGTTTGAAAGCAGCCCAGTAACCACTGCAGAACAGATATGCCCACATATACACTTTTTAGTAATAAACTTCCCTTTAATAATAATCTTCTATTCAGGTATCGGCGGATGTTGCAGTCCCAGGCAGAGCGCATTTGGTATCACTCCGCTTGTGACAGGAGCTGGCGCTATACAGGAAGCATCGGCTTATGTGGCTCTGCTCCCTCCGCAACCACTTGCTTTCTCTACAGCTGGCTTCATTCAGAACACGGCAACCCGTGATCTGGGCTTGCAAACCTGCTATCCCAAAGCAGGTCGCAGGCCACATCAGAGGGCTCCGCGGGCCACTGGTTGGGCACCTCTGCTTTTACAAAATAAAAATCAAGAAGCACCAGTGTGTTGAAATGTAAAATGGACATACAAGATAACTTTAGGGTTAACACTACAATAGTAACTCCTAAAAAAAAGATCATGCTACTTTCCATAAAATATTTGTCATCTGTAATGTATGTTTTATTTGTCATTGGTCATATGCTGGTATTGTATGGTTATGTGTTTAAAACAGAAGTTGTAAGATTTGACAGTGTATTACCATCCAGACTTTTAATAGAAAACTTTGCTGGTGGTGATATTTGATGTTCGCTGTCTCTGTATATGTAGGGTGAAATGGAGGGGTCTGCACAATATTGTGAACTCCTGAAGAAAGCCGAAATGTATTTCCAGCAATCCCTATTTAAACCTAGCAGGTAATTAATTCTATCCATCTATCTATATAACTTCATTCACAGATTTGAGACTATATAATTATTTTTTTATGATATATGCCTTTTAGATACAAATTTTATACCTCTAAAAATAAGATGGTTCTATATATCAGTAGGATTGGTACCTCATTTTTGATCAGTTCCTACAAACACACATACAACAGGTGTGCATGTACACTTCTGAAATGTAATTGTTTGCTGGAGAATTGATATGTGCCACTACACCTACTCTAAGAGCCGGTTCACACAGGGGCGACTCGGCCGCCTGACAAGTCGCGCTCTGCTCTGTTCAATGGAACCGTTCTAATGGGAGCGACTCAAGTCGCTCCGGCTTAGAAAAAGGTTCTTGCACGACTTTGGGGGTGACTCGGGGCAACTTGCATTGACTTCAATACAGAAGTCATTTTGCAACTCTTCTCTGAAGTCGTCTTGAGATCGCCTTGCCGAGTCGCCCCCAAAGTCGTGCCGCCCCTGTGTGAACGGGGTCTAATATTATTCACTCTATTTTGTTTGGTTTACAATTCATAACAAGTAATGATTCTATGGACAGACTTTCTCCATCAAAGGCTGCTGAAAAATATGTGCTGCACTGGAGACTGTACAGGCATACCCCGCTTTAAGTACACTCACTTTACATACACTCGCGAGTAAGGACATACCTGTGAGTGTATGTAAAGTGTCTCTCAAGCTAAATCTGCAGCTGAGTAATCCGTGCACGGATAGGTCAGATTCCCTGCTACTTGGAAAAACACTCCCTGACACCCCTACTATAGTCCCTGACACCCCTACTATAGTCCCTGACACCCCAGAAGTGAAGAAAGGTATTGCTTCACTTTAAGTACATTTTCGTTTTACATACATGCTCTGGTCCCATTGTGTACTTAAAAGTGGGGTATACCTGTATATGCTTAAGCTATGCAGAGAAGATAAGTTTTACATCTGTATTACAGATCCTTATGGTTTAGCAAGCATAAACACACACACGTTTCTATTGTTCAGCATGTCAGTCCATCATATCGATGGTTCAACAAGAATGTGCGGGGGTGAGACTTAAACTGCAATCTCTGGCACTAAATGGAAGTAAACACATGATTTAAACAAAAGATTTTATGTATGCAATGTATTGTGTGTAAATATTCATTCAGTATGTACTTCTCAATCTCATAGTTCAGTAATGTTTAGCACTGGTGAAGAAATCCTGAGCTTGCTTAATATACTACCTGTGAACATGGAAGAGATGAAGAACGAGGAGGCCAGTCTTCCACCAGATGAAGGTACATTGCCGTGCCTTTTTCATGTGTTTTTTTTTTTTTTTTTTACATAAAAAATTTGAGAATTTTTAGATTTGTTGAGTCTCACCTCTGTGTTCCCCCACCATTGTGATAACTTTAGCATTGTTGGCTAGGCATATTAAATAATTGGGTATATATTGGGGCACCTACATGGGTTTTTTGCTTCTTGATCACCATGCATCACCACAGCCTCCTGGGCGAACTGGGTGCTCAAAATCCAGCTCACAATGGACTGGAGCTCTTTTTCATAGGATTTTGAGCGCCCTGCTCTGCAAGAAGGCGACTGTGATGTCCCCTGTGCCTCCCATATGTGTAACAGACCAACTGTGGGTTAAACTGAACTTTTAACCATTATCTATTCACTGTTATGCCCTGTACACACGACCGGTTTTCCTGACATGCCAAAACCCAAAGTTTTTCCCAACGCGATTCCTCTCAAGCCTGCCTTGCATACACACGTTCAGTCAAAAAAACGCTTGACCGAATCACGGTGGCATCCAACACGTACGACAGAACTATAAAGGGGACGTTCCATTCAAATGGCGCCACTCTTTGGGCTGCTTTTGCTGATCTTCGTGTTGGTAAAAGTTTGAGAGTCTATTTGCGCTTTTCATGTGCTGCATTAAACGATGCAATAATTTGCAGCGTGACCAATGTTGATATCTATATTATGAATGCTAGTTTTACCAGAAAGAGCGCTCCTGTCTCATACTTGATTCTGAGCATGCACTTTTTTTTCCCCCTCGGAAAAGCATACACACAAGCGTTTTTTTGCGACAGGAAAAAATAGAGCAGGTTCGAATTTTTGGTTTTGAAATTTTTTTGGCAGTTTTTTCGTCGGAAAAACTGCTATGGAGCATACACACGACTGGTTTTCCAAACCAATCAAAAAAATGGCAGTTTTCTCGTCGGGGAAAACCGATCGTGTGTACGAGGCATTAGTGTACAGATATGCGTTTAGTAAGTTTTTATGTATTTATGCTTATTCTGCATTGTGCCACTTTGAACCATAATATGCTCATTTTGTTAAAGATGACAGCTGGTTGGACATTTCACCAGAAACGTTGGAACAGATCTTACAGGATGCTGCAGGTTCGAAGGAAACTGTGCTCCCACCAACCTCTGACAGTGCCCACAATTACAACTTGGCTGAAGTAACTGATAGCATGAAGGCTTTTATTTCAAAGGTGTCATCACATGAAGGAGCAGAGGTGCCCTGGTATGTGTGTAATTATATTGTGTTTTTGCCTTCTTGGATATCAGCACTTGGTGTCCTGAGAATTCCCATAGTCTCAGACTTTTAACTGCAAACAGGGGGATGGAATGATCAATAAGAGAATCTCAAGCAGAGTGCTTCAACCAAAAACCAATATACATTTGTACAGAGTGCACTGAGGGATCTCCTTGATTATTTAATGAAGGAAGATTGACTGAGCCAAAGGAATATAGCCTACTTTGGGTTACTCTGTTCCAGTGACTGATACCTTTCACTGCATTGTCTTAAAAAAAAAAATACAGATTCTTAAAAGAAAAGGTTTACCTTTTTATTTATCACCTCACCTTGCACTACAAATTGTAATTTTGTTATTCTTGGAGGCTGTACATTTCATATTTTGACGATTACTATGCTTGCTCACTAATCCAGGTTTCCTTCAGAAGCACCAATCACATTTGATGTTGACTCATTTACAAGCGCCTTGGAAAAAATACTTGGTGAGTATTTGACTTACCGTATATACTCGAGTATAAGCCGAGTTTTTCTGCTGAAAATGCCCTCCTCGGCTTATTCTCGAGTCACCTTTTTGCGCCTGATCTCCCGAACTTTGGGGACCCGGTACTGGCCGGCCGTAGGTCCCCTGGACCCCAAACTTGGCACACATGTAGCCCCACTCTTCCTCTGAGTGTGCAAAGTTGTCTGGGGGACCTACGACCGTGGAGCACTGATTTTTAAAAGCCGGTGACTTGTCCTTAAGGTTCCCCTAACGGGGAAGTTCCTTCAAGGACTGCGCAGGCGCAAACTTGCCGACGGAAATCTCCGAACCTCGCCCGGCATCCAGGCTCATTCTTTAACATCCCCGTGGATTGGAGGATGCTAAAAAAAGAGCCAGGAGGCCGAGCGAGCGGAGCGAGCCGTCTGAGCGAAGTGAGGCCGACTGGCCACTTTCCTCGAAATCCACGTCGCCCTGGATGCCGGCCGAGGTTTGGAGATTTCCGTCGGCAAAGAACTTTCTCGTTAGCCGGAACCATATCGGCAGATCATAGTGTGCCTGCGCATGAACTTTCCCGATAGCCAGACCCATATCGGCAGATCACCGGCACCCCTTCCATAGACTCCCATGGTCAACGCTCATTTCTCTGGTGACTTTGGGGACCTGGTACCAGCCGGTCGTAGGTCCCCTGGACCCGGAACTTGGCACACATGTAGCCCCACTCTCTTCTTCTACAAGTGTGCAAAGTTTGTTGTCTGGGGAACCTACGGCTGGGGAGCACCGATTTTTTTTTTTTTTTTTTTGCCAAACCACAGAACAAGACAAACTAATGCTTCTGGGCTCCAGCGTGTGACTTGAGGCCAAACTCAAGCATACAATTCTTTCTTGTTTTTATTGTTGGTTTAGTTAGCTTTGATTAGATTTAGGGGGGAAAAGAAATGTTCTGTTGGTCTTTTATTGCTGCCGGTGACCCCTTTTGGTTAAACTAATCCTCACTGGTATATGCCCTCCTTATCTGTAAAACAAACTAAGTTGGGCTGTCTAGATGGTGAGTGTTTCATTAGAGAATCTTTGGTACAGTCCCACAATTTGTTCACATTTGATCTGATGCTCAGTGGTGCACTGTAGTGCCGCAAGAATTTTGAACTTTTATCCGAAGATGTCTGGATCATCACTTGCTGGCAGCTTCTAATTTGGATAAGCGCAAGAGGGTTATTTGGACCATATTTCCATCCTTTTTTTTTTTTTTCAGTTTGACTTGGTTAGGTTTATGATAACTTCACTTTTTAAGCCAGCAACATTTCCATGTATAGATTTTAAAAGCTACATATATACATTTTTTAAGTCTTTTACTCTTCCTCCAAATATAATGTATTCAGTTGGTGGTTGGCTTTGATTTACTTTTTATATTTGACTTGTTTCCTGAATCTTTTCATGCATTTTTCATACAGGTCCAAGTCCAGAAGAGCTGGATTCTGATGATCTAGAGTCTGAGGAGGATTTTGACCTGCTAGAAAGTGATGAAGACGTGGATGACAATGAAGATTCACCCCTGGGTGCAGACACTCTAAAAAGCTTGCATTCCTATATGGATGTATTGGACAGAGAACTGGCGCACACCAACATTGGTAAAAGTTTCGCCAAGAAGAAAAATGAGGTAAGATTGTTACATTGATTAGTTACATATTAAAGGGGTTGTAAAGGTACAATTTTTTTATTTTTTTCCTAAATAGGTGGATGACTGCACTAAGGTAAAGGAAGCTATTTAGGAAAAATATTTTTTTACCTTTTACAGCCCCTTTAAGGGAATACGAGTACAATGATATAGCTTGTTATGTACATGGTTCTTTAAAGTAACCTATCGGGATGGAAATATGGGAGGTGTGTGTGTGTGTGTGTGTTTTTTTATTTTTTTATTATGCTAATCCTTGTTTCTCTAGCTATGAGCCACTGACTGGAATAGGCACATTCATATCAGGTGCTGGATACTGGATTTTACACATCTTGGTTTAGATCAGTAACTCTGGAAGTAGAAAAGTAAGGATCAGGATTTAAGCTCTGAAGCCTACTCACTTCAAACACAGATAACAGCTCCTATTCTGACACATACTCCTCTTTCTTTATTACTAATATTATAACTTTTTTTTTGGTCATACCCCTTGCTGATGCAAATGGTCAGCATTAGGAAGCCAGTACTTAAACTTTTTGATGAACATATATTTTTGGCAGCAAGAAAGGTGGGCTTGAACAGCCAGCTGCCCCACATATGCATCCATGGCAGCATGAGGTTGTGAGCGGAGAGTGTGCTCCCAGCATACTGACCAAGCTGCCAATGTGACAGATTCCCAATTATGTGATCGCTGTGAGGGACAATCACAGAAGCCACATGATACAGAAGCTGTGCCACTTCCCACTTAAATTTAAAGAACTGCCGGGAGGCAACATTAACGGGTTAAAGTAAATATAATTTCACTGCTTCTAACCAAAATATTTGCTCATGGTTACCTAGTATGGATTGGCATAAAGCTGTAAGATCCACTCTAATCACCTCAACTCTCCCACCTGTACTCTCCTTCTGGACCTGAGCATTTTTTGTATTTCTGCTTTTGGCCATAATGTTGCAATTAATTAGGCTGGCCATACATGGATCAAAATGTGTCTGGTTTAGCAGGGATCAACTTGTGTACAACCAGCTTGTCGTGTTTTTTCCAAACAAGCCATGCCATTGGCTATAGCTGCAACGCTGATCATTGTATGTGTGGATGGGGGGAATCCAATTATTTACTTTAGTTCAATGTATGAGCTGCCTTTAAAAGAGAAGTTTGGGGTTTTTGTAGATTTATACTTGCCTAGGGGATGCAGCATCTGTCTCCCGCCCACTCAAACACTGAAAAAAGAGCAATCCACCACACATTACTTGGTTCTCACAGCTCATCGAGCAGAGAGATGGTGATTGTCGATCACTGCTCTCTACGCTGCCCCTCAGGCTCCTAGCGGATCGCTGAACTGGGTGCCGGTCTAATGGCAGAAGTTTTTTTTTTATCTGAATGCATTCAGCTAAAAAACCTTCTGTGTGCAGCAACCCTCTTAATACTCACCTGAGCCCCGTTTCGATCCAGCGATGTTGCACAAGAGCCTCGGCTGTCCGGGACTCTCCCTCCTCATTGGTTGAGACCGCAGCGGGCACCATTGGCTCCTGTTGCTGTCAATCAAAGTCAGTAAGCCAATGAGGAGAGAGAGGGTGGGGCTAAACCACGGCTCTGTGTCTGAAAGGACACACAGCCTCAGCTCGGGTGCCTCCATAGTAAGCTGCTTGCTGTGGGGGCGCTGGGCAGGAGGGAGGGGCCAGGAGTGCCAGAAAGTTACCCAAAAAGTGGAAGCTCTGGACTGTATAGTATAACATGTTTGAGATGACCACTTTTGTCTCATTTATAACACTAAATGGAAAAGAATGACAATACTATTTGTACATGAAATATATTTTCATTAAGGACCAAAATTATTGAAAAATGAATTTAAAACATTTAAATATTAATTTGGGCTAACGAAGAGTTAAACAAGGCTTAATTAAATACACTTGTTTTAAGTTTACTTCTTTAATGTATCCTGGGTTTTTTTTTCTGCAAAGTTGCTTTAAAGTGATTCTAAAGGTATTAATAAAAAATAAAAATAAAAACACTGCGACGGTTTTGCACAGAGCAGCCCCCGATCCTCTTCTTTTTAAATCCCCTGCCAATGGTCCTGGCTCCTCCCTCCCTGAGTGCCCCCAATAGCACACGTTTTTCTGTGGGGGCACTGGAGCAGGCTCGCTCCCGGGCTGTGCATCTGAATGGACAGCAGCGGCCTCCTCCCCTGCTGCTGTGTGAGGAGAGAGACCCGGGAGAGCCGTTGCTCTCATGCACATCCTGGATCGAGATCAGGCTCGGGTAAGTATAAGGGGAGGCTGGGGGAGGGGAGCTGCACCTGGAATTTTTTTCTCTCTCCCCTTTAATGCATTAAAGGGGTTGTAAAGGTTTGTTTTCTAAATAGGTTTCTTTTAAGCTAGTGCATTGTTGGTTCACTAACCTTTTCCTTTAATTTCCCTTCTAAATGTTTTTTTTTTCTTTTTCTTTGTCTGAATTTCTCACTTCCTGTTCCTCCTTGGTAAGCTGTTCTGGCTGACTAACCCCCAGCCAGAACAGCTCGGATGATGGGGGCTAGCTTACTGAGGAGAAACAGGAAGTGAGAAATTCGGACAAAGAAAACATTTTTTTTGAAAGAAAAGGTCATTTTGGTGCGGGGGTTTCCCTTAATATCCATACCAGACCTGAAGGGCCTGATATGGAATTTGGGGGGAACCCCCACAAGCTTTTTTTTTTTTTTTTTTTTTATTATTATTATTTTGGTTCAGTGTTTCCCTTAATATTCATACCAGACCCAAAGGGCCTTTTTTTTTTTTTTTTTCAATTACTTTTATCTGTATTGCCGGGACCCGACATTGCATTACAGCCGCAATTGGTTTTAAACTTTTTTTCCTTTTTAGAAATGTCATTTTTTGCAGAGACTTTTTGTAAGCATGGGAAACATTCACTACTTTGCAGGCATACAATAGACACCCCCCCCCCCTCCCCCCGGTACGAAATGTAAAGGAATATTTCACTTTTATTGTTTCACTTTAAGCATTATTAAAATCACTGCTCCAGAAAAAAAATAATTTTTTTAAAACTTTTTTGGGGGCAGGACCCATGTCTCCAAACACTTTTTATGACAATAACTTGCATATTAGCCTTTAAAATGATCACTTTTTATTGTTCATGTTCGTGTCCCATAGACTTTAACGGTGTTCGAACAAATTTTTTTGCCTGTTCTGCTGCAAACCGAACCGTGTTCGGCTCATCCCTATCTGTGACATGTATTCAGTATGCCCTGTGATTGGGCACTGCTGTGTCAGAATTCAGAACCTGCCTTCTGAACTAACAGAGGTGCTGAGAGGAGGCATTTCAGGAGGTGGAGTCAGTGCAGGAATGACTGCTTGCAGGTAGCAATGTACCATGGGATATATAGTCTTTAGAAATTGAAAGTAAATGACAAAAGAAAGGACTCCGCTGTTTGTGCAGAAAGTGATGGCCAGCAGACAGGCAGCACTTTACAACATGAAAGGACATTTTTCAAGTAAGCTTATATTTGTCAAATATACCTATTGTTTGTATTGCTTACAGTGATAGTTATAAAATGAAAGTGTATGTTGTCACCGTATAACCTTTTAGCGAACATCGTATACAGATCAAAGGTCATCCCTTTAAATGAACCAAGGTAATTGTAGCATAGCAACAATGATTTTGGTACACCGTAGTTCTTATTGACACTGTTCTCGAAGTGTCAATTTAAAGTGGTTTTAAAGCCTTGTGTGTGGTGTTTATTGTTTACAAAAAAAAAACACCGTACTTGCCTGCTCTGTTCAATGGCTTTGCACAGAGCAGCCCCGATCTTCCTCTTCCGGCCCAGAGCCCTTGCAAGCTCACTCCTGAGCCGCCCTGTGTGTCTATGGGGCACACAGAGCGTGCCTCAGTTCCGCCCCCTGCTCCCTCATCACTGGCTGTTATGGAGAGCAGCGGAAGGCAATAGCTCCCCATGCCGTGGAGAGAATCCCCGGAGAGTCTCAGCTCTCGTGCACATTGCTGGATCGGGGTCGGGCTGAGGTAAGTATTGGTGGATCTGCACAAGGTTTTTTTTTTTTACCTTCAGACATAGAATGCCTGAAGGTAAAAAACCTTCAGCCTTTAGAACCAACTCAAATGGCTGCAGACCCTTCTTTGATATACAGCAGGTTGCAGCTGGCATTGGCTAATAAATGTGGCCATTTTGAAGGGCAATACCACACATTCCCTAGGTATTTAAATGTAGGTTTTTTTTTGTTTGTTTTTTAGGGCTTATGCAGTATGTCCTAAATTTCACAACTAGTTAGCAGAACCATAGCAAGACACATGATAAAGGAGTTGGTAGCAGCCGCCAAAGGCAGTAGTCAAGCATTGCAAAATTGGCAATGCCATTAGTAACTTTATTGACCTATACCATATACTTTTTTATGCGTTGATACATGTCACTGTTATTTCTAAGCCTTTTGAAGACTATAGGCTCCTCTCCAATCATACATTTTTGTCTCTCCAGCACTCGGCTTCACATCCTAAGCCTCAGGAGGGCGATGACGGTAGCTCTGAAGAAGAGGAATGCCCAGAAGAGTCGGGTTTGGCTCCTGTAGACGTGGACTTGAATCTAGTGACCAATATCCTTGAATCCTACAGTTCCCAGTCTGGATTGGCTGGGCCAGCTTCCAATTTATTACAGAGTATGGGAGTACACCTGCCTGACAACACTGACCAGGAGACATTTGATAATGTTTCTACGCACTGAGCACGTGGGTACCTATTTATTCAGACTTCTTCACATATACTGCGCCACTCGAAAGCCATCTGTGGCAACTGATTCTTCTACCACAGATAAGGAATAAATACCATGGACGATTTTATATATTGATCAATGGAGTCTATTTTTGAGGCAGAAGGAAGTAGTCGTCAGTAAATTTTGATTCACATGGAGTGCTTTGAAAATAAAAATGGCAAAAATTGCCTAAATGTTAAGAAAAAAAATGCTTCCAAATGCTTAAAACACTTCTTAGATTTGCACAGTTTAGCCGTAAAGTACAACCATATGGATGACGCCACATACAGTTAAGGAATATAGTGGTGTGCTCTGACTGGGCAGTGAAAGAGCAGATACAGATTAATGTGGTCATTGCTCTGCTTTCTCCTCCTCCTATCATCATGTCCTTATTAAGACAAATGCATGCAGTATACTGTACCTGATTGGCTCCCAGTCCCGCCTGTCCCTCTCCCTGTCAAGGTGCTGCTGCATTCATTTCAAGAGGCTAATATCAAGTCAAATTCAGCTGTTTACTTTAGATGGGTTTAACTCTTTTTATTTTAGAATACTTTGCTGCACTAGTTGTGTATCTTTCATCTGCCTAGAGTTCAGCTCTCACATTAGTTCACGTGATGGTGTTAGATAGCTGTTATAAGCACCTTTTAAAGACCTAGGGATGTCACACACAGCAGTTTGTTTAGGGCTTGTGAGGTTAGGCAAATCCAGCCTGGTTTTTGGTGCATTCAGCTTGCAATTAAAATCTGTTTCAGATGCTTCTGAGTTTCTTTAGCCGTTCTCCAAACCTCCTCCTGCCATGCTGCTTTTATAATTCTGTTGATTTGCCTGGGAATAAAAGTAGTTTTGATGCAGCTCTTAATGTGTCCTAGAGCGTGGCTCACAAATGATATAATGTTCCTATTCTCCTAGCTGTACCACCATACAGAATGTTACTGGTTATGTTTAGAAAGCCAGCATTTCCTATGGACATGTACTTGGCACCCACTTATCCACCTCCAGCTTACGATTGATATAGAAGCACTTAATCCAGTCTGGCTAGAATTCGATCACAGTTTTGGATAGGGCTAAGGGAATCGCACCATGCAGCTAGCTAGATAACTGTTGTAACTGCCAGCCAAGATGGCATAATGTCATATTACCAAAGCATGTGACAAAATATGTGGAGTGCACAAATTAGGGCTGGAAAATCTCAGCAAATTTAAAAAAATAAATCTGTTTAAATAGTTTTCTTTAGAGGGTTTAACTTATGATAAACTGAGCATCCCCAGGAAATGCTTATTTATATTATATGAAAAAACTGTTTGGGTGGTCTATGACAACCATTCAGAACCTGGTCTGTGCTGACAACCATGACCCCTGGAACCTGATTTATATGGGTTAAACGGATCTCAGACATGATAGAGGACATCCTTTAGGGCAGTGGTCATTAACCCTGTTCTCGGGGCCTACTAACAGGCCAGATTTGCAAGATAACTGAAATACATCACAGGTGATCTCATTTGCTGCTCAGTGATTGCAGTATTCTAGTCTGCATCTCCCCAAGGTAATACATACAATCTGGCCTGTTGGTGGGCCCTGAGGACAGGGTTGATGACCACTGCTTTAGGGATTTTACATGATTCCTGGTTCTCTCTACCCTTGTATGAAGACAACACAATGTCATACTTTATATGTGAACATTTTTCTGTGTGTTTTTTTTTTTTTTTTTTACCGTATATTTTTCAAAATAAATCTATTTCCATGTTAAAAGTAATACAAATTGCTTGTTTTCCAATATTTTATAGCAAACTAAATAAAATCTATAACTTGAACAAAAAAAGTACATGCATTGTCTTCTGCCTACCATAGTCCATATATAAAGTTTAAAAGAGGTTTCCAGTCATTGTCTGTCTGACTCTTTACATTACTATGAAACTTTATTCAATATCCTCTCTATGCAGATCAAACAATTTAGGGCCTATGCAAATGGTCCTTTGTTTGTGTATTGCTATACTAGTTAATTTCGGCTACAAAACACACTTGAAGCAAATCAACTGCAGATCATGCATAAGTCAGTGAATTCTGAATGATCTCCAATGCTTATCAAATTGACAACATTGACACATACCCTTATTGAAGTGTCTGGCATCATTTTCAACATTACTCTATAGCAGCCAATAGGATCTAGGCTTTCACATTGCAACTGTCATTTTTCTATGCAGCTTTCAATTTGGTTACCAACGGTGGTAAAGATAATCTTTATTCCAGACACTCAATTAAGCTTTTGCATATCATTATTTGTACCTGTGATTTAATCAAACCTAACCTGTTTACACAAAGCTTGCTAGCCATATGCAGTTTGAATTGCAATTGGCCAAAATTCAAGCCATGGATGGCCCCTGCCAGCACCACCCAGCTCAACAAAAATGTACCTAAAGTGGAGGTTCCATCAAAAAAACAATTTTGCTTTAAACTGTAGCTTACGACTAAAAAAGAAAAAAAAAAAAGAAACATTTTTTTTTTTTACTCATCTGGAAATGCCTGTTGATATGCGGTCCCACGAAATCTGCCTTTAAAACCACCTAGGATTCTGACATCTCCCTCTAATGCTCCTGGGAAATGTGTGCCGTCATTTCCCAGGATGCAGTGCGCTGTCCAATTATCACTCCCCATCCAAGACTTCCAGGAAGTAAGTGCTTGTGGGCTTCACAATGCCCACAAGCAAAATGACAACGGTGTAGATATAGTTTTATAAACTATCTTTTTTGAATATCTATGCGGATCGGCGGCAGATTGTAAATAAGTAAGGGACCGGATTTATATTATAAAAATGCAGGATGAAAAGACATACATTTAAAAAATGCTAATTGTGGTTGGAACTCCGCTTTAAATTGAAAAATGATGACTGCATCCTATTAGATGTAATGACTGTCAGTGGTGGAATTATGAGGGTCGCATTGTATTAGATGTAACGTCTGCCAGTTTGAGGGGCCCGCCACCTGCCTTCCAGTCTGAGGGGGCAGCCCACCTGTCCATTCTGGCTGTGGTACTGAGGCCCACCGCCTGTCTGTTCCGCCACGGGGAGGGGGGCAGCGCTGAAACTCTGGAATGCCCGTGGCCCGCCTATCCTACGACAGAAAATGTAGGGAGGCGGACACTGAAAAATAGAGTGAAGGGGGAGGCGCTCTCCCCTCTGCGACTGCGAGGAGTACCTATGAGTCAAAGGCATCCCTGGAGGCACAGTGAAGGAATTCTGAAAGGGGGAATCGATTGATGGCAAGTGACAAATTGCAGTGCAATCGATCCCAAACTCCACCACCTCTGCCTCTTACTAAACCCATCCCCCCCACCATCACCACAGATCTCATCCCTACTCCCCCCATCATCCCCTCTACAACAGAGGTGATTAGGGGAGGGGGGGGGAGATAGGGATGAGATCAGTGGTGGTGAGGGGTGGGATCAGTAAGAGGCAGGGGTGGTGGTGGGACAGGATGGCAGTGGGCTTGACAGTGACCACATCAGAGTGTGTGTGTTGTATCATTTTATAAAATAACACATTCATTTTTTTTATTTTTATTTTTTTTAATATTGCATTTATTTTAATTTAGTAATATTTTTGTTCAGTCCATGTTCTAACCGGTTTCTTTATTACATCATTGTCCCATGAAACTTCAGGAAGAAACATTTATCTATAAAAGGAAATGTATTTGTAAACAGAATGGTAAAAGATCAATCCACTCATAGGTGACATTTCAGTTTTTGGTAGTTGCTGTATAGTTAGACCACTGAACAGGTCCTTACATCTATCAATGGTGAGATCGGTGATTGGACAGAGGAGCCATTACAGGATGATCCCAGTCTCTGTGTTGGACTTTTAAATGTCTACACTAAAGGGTTCAAAAAGAAAAGTGAGAACATCCAGGGTAGAGGTGAACAGCTAAAATGCCAAAAAGGGCAAGGAAAAAGCTGGAAAGCATTTTAGGAAGATCTCATCACCAGGATCTCAATGCATATAATAAGCTAGTCCAAGTCAGACCACCTAACTCCACCTAGAACTGCAAATAAGTCACATTCTGATAGACGTATCCCTATGCTGGAGATTGCCCTGAAAATTGAACAGCAGGCCAAAAATGCTTCCAGATCTTATAACTACTGAGGTAGTGTTTGTTTTGCCATTATCAGGCAAAACAAAAGATAGGGTTTGTGTTTAGGACCTTCTTTTTTTTTTTTTTTTTTTAAGTAAACGAAATCTGAACTCCATGAAGGCATCTAAACACGTTGGTGAAACACAAGTGTAAATTGACTTGCCTACTGAAGGACTTGTAATTTATGTTGTGACCTACTGTATGTTCCCCTGCCAGGCAGAATAACAAGATCCCTAATTTCCATTGCAGTTAAACAATACAGCTTGGACTTGGACCAGGAATCTTCAAACTATGGCCCTCCAGCTGTTGCGGAAGACCCATGCCCTATTGGGCCTATGCGATTATCAAGGATCCCCCATTGGGTCTGTGTGATTATCAAGGATCCCCCATTGGGTCTATGTGATTATCAAGGATCCCCCATTGGGTATATATGATTATCAAGGATCCCCCCCATTGGGTCTATATGATTATCAAGGATCCCCTATTGCATGGATCCTCAAACTATGGCCCTCCAGCTGTTGTGGAACTATACATCCCATGAGGCATTGTAAAACTCTGACATTCACAGACATGACTAGGCATGATGGGAATGTTTGTTCCTGAACAATTGGAGGGCCATAGTTTGAAGACCCCTGACTTCGACCAACAGTCCCCCAACCTGGTAATTGGACAGTGGAGTCTCACTGTACTTTCTCTGCTCTCTCCTGTTAGCAACTCCCTAGTGTTAGAGTGACAACACTGTGCACTGCAACAAAGACTGAATGAATGTCCTTCTTATAGGAAGCTGATGAAGGGAACATTTCGGGGGGTCTATGACATGCATTTAAAATAAAATATTACTGAATCCATAGCTGTGTTAATTTAATTTTAATATGTGCCCCTGGGGTTCAGCTTTGATTAGCTATTGTTCTACCACTTACATTCAGGAATATTATATTCCTTACAGCCAAAAGTGAAGAAGAGTGCTAATATACAGTATGTAAGCAGCTCAACAGAGCAAACAGAAATAATCATGCCAATCCATCCTCTGTGCAGGGGAGGGCTGGCAGGGTGGAAATCTCCCCCCAAATGCTGTTTTTGCAGAGCAGGAATATGTCTGCTGGAGCTTTGTTAACACAGCTGTGTCAGCTGCGAGGTAGATGGCTGCAGAGCTGAGCTATGTCTCGTCTCACACATAGCTCAGCCTCAGCGCACACCAGCGACTATTTACACAATTGTCCACAGCATGCACCCTTAAATCAAGTTTCCCAGAACACCCCTTACATGAGATGTGGACTCTGATGTAAGGGGGGGCATCTGTGCGGACTCTGATGTAAGGGGGGCCTCTGTGCGGACTCTGATGTAAGGGGGGCCTCTGTGCAGACTCTGATGTAAGGGGGGGGGGGGCTCTGTGCGGATGCTGATGTAAGGGGGGGGGCCTCTGTGCGGACGCTGATGTAAGGGGGGACTCTGTGCGGACTCTTGTGATCATGAAAAATCTTAGACTGTTTTCCTCTATCCATCACTTTTCCACGCTCTATGGGCCACTTGACTGGAATTGCCCCCCAGGCCTAAGGCTGCCAGCCCTCCCCTGCCTCTGTGTGTACTGGTGTAAGCATGTATAATCGTACTGTCCTAAATACTATGCTATGCTGCCCAGGGTCAGAATAGCATTTATGCACACAATGCCTCCTTATTCTAGTAATATCCAGCACATATGATTGACTGATCATGGGGACAATTAAATGGAGTAATAGCTGCCTGAATGATGAAGAGGGGGGGGGGGGATTGCCATCATCCTCTTTGGCTGGTCCCTACCTTGAACTTGCACATCTCCTGAGTATAACTGCAGAAAAGGAGCGCTGTGTATGGTAATGATGCACCACCGCCCCCCCTGTAAATCAAGTGTAGCCTATTACAATAAGTACACAGAGAGAGGTAACCATTTGTCTTCAGTTCTTTGTTGCAGAGACTGATGGAAGGCAATATTCTCCATTATAAAAGTAAAAAAAAATAAGAGTGAAAACTAATCTAAATGTTGTTATATCCTAAATGTTGTTATATCCTAATCATACAAGTTTCATCCTGCAAATGCAGTATAAAATAGAATTAAGAAATGATTATTTATAATATGTATAAAATAGTCTCAAGTCAGAAGGCAGTTTTAATACTGGCAGACCAACAAAATACCCTTTCTGTCTGAAATAAACAAACTATAGTTATTCGATAGATATGGCTGGTTTTAGAATACCAGGTGCTGATATTGCTATATATATATATATATATATATATATAGATGTTTAAATATGTGTATTTCTCAAAGTTCTCAATCAGGTAAAAGATAACTTATTATAAAAATAACAATCAATGTGCGTGCACATATGTACTAGGCTAGGAGAGATACAATTGCACTTATGGAGTCTATCATTTATCTGTACTGTATGTCATTCCTCGACCATCATTTGATATTGGCATCATTGCACTGACAGAGATCGCACTTTCATAGTATAAGTGGAGCACCGACTTCTGATTATCCTCAGTGTTTTACTTTATTTTCAATTGCGTCTTCTGTTCTTGTACCCATTCCTGGATCAGATGATGAGCAATGGCAAACCTCGGTGGTACCCATACTGGCATGGTGCCATCTGCCATTTTTGGAGGCATCATTTTCACTTGCAGAGCTTCAATCACTTCATCCAAGCTGAACCACCTGGCGTCTTTCAACTCGGCTTTGTTGATATTGAGCTGTACGGAAGACATTTGTAAGCGGGTTCAGCAGAGAAAATCTTCCTACCAAGCATACAAACTCACATTTACAATAATATCCCGTCTATTATTTTTACTCTGCATTCTTCATGTATATGTAAAAGTAACTCCAGCCCAATTTCTTTTATCATTTTAACTATAGCTAGGAAGACTTTAAATCCCCCCCCCCCCCATTTTATTAAGTGCCTCCCTACCACACATCAGAGGCCTCTGAAATGAGCTCCAGCCATGAATCACTTTTCAGAGGAGCAGCCGCATGTGTAAACTTGGCTTTATTGTTGCCATGCTGTGGCTGTAGTAATGGACAATTTAATCGTAGGCTACTTTCAGACTAAAGGCATTTTAGCGCTAAAAATAGGGCCTCACATGCCTCCCCAGTGTGAAAATCTGAGTGCTTTCACACTTCGGTGGTGCGCTTGCGGGGCGGGAAAAAAAAGTCCTGCAAGCAGCATCTTTGGGGCAGTTTGGGAGCGCTGCATCACAGGCGCTTTTAACCCTTTCTTCTGCCACTTTTTTCGGGATAAAAGCACCCTGCTAGGGGCCAAAAAGAGCTGCTAAAACTAGCGGCGCTTTACCGCCGCCACGGCTCAGTGGGAAAGTAGTCTTAGGCTCCCTTCATGCATTTTTTTTCATGGGTTCCTACATCACGCATTTTTGTGCCTCTGCGTTTTTGGAAAGGGTCAGGGAATTTTTCAAATGCAAAACGGTGCTTATTTGCATTTTTGCTTCAACAGATTTTATTGGAGAAGCTGCAGAAAAGCATGTAGTGCGCATTTTGCGTTTTTTAATCTGCCCAACAACAAATTTTCCCCAAAAAACATAAATACGGCAAATTGCTGTAAAATTGCACTGCAGAAATGCTCAAAAGCAAACTGTGAATCGACCCTTAACCAAACCTGACATTTTTCTATGCATTGCAGTAATACACAAACAATAATGCTATTGTTTAAAGGGGAGTTCCACCCACAATTTCACTTTTTAAATATAAATACCCCTGTAATACACAAGCTTAATGTATTCTAGTAAAGTTAGTCTGTAAACTAAGGTCTGTTTTGTTAGGTTGTTACAGCATTTAGTTTATAATCTAGAAATAGACCGTGGCCATCTTAAGCGTGGGCATCATGAAGCCAGACTGTATGACTTCCTGGATTTCAGCTTTGCATATCTTGCACATGCTCAGTGCACAAGCAATGTAATAGGTTTCAGTCAGGTTTGCAAGGACTACTGGGAAACATGATGCCTATCCCAGAAACCCTTGCAAATAGCCTAGGCAAATAAGGAGGAGGAAGTAATGAAGGACTACAAAATAAAGGTATTTACAAGCAACAAATTAAATAAAAATTGTCCATTCTGAACACTATGAGATTAGAGCATGCAGCACAGACAAACATAAAAAAATGGGTGGAACTCCACTTTAAGGATAAGTCCACCTTTGGGAACATGTTACATGTTCCACCTGTTTTTAGGGTGGAACATGTAACATGTTCCCAATGCTGCAGCTGCTACTTGATCCCCCTCTCCGTGAGAGCAGTAGGAGGAGAAGTTCCCCCGTACTACCTGTGTTTTTTAAATCGGCGTGTCATTCATTCACAGAGTTCTGTGAGTCAGCCCTGGTTCACACTGGGTACGATTTGGAACGATTTGAGATGCGATTTGACATGTCAAATCGCATCTCAAATCGGCGGCAATTGTCGGCAATGGCACTGTCCTAATCAGTGCGACGCCGCATCTGCGATTTCAAAAAGTAGTTC
Organism: Rana temporaria; assembly: GCF_905171775.1. NCBI lineage: Eukaryota > Metazoa > Chordata > Amphibia > Anura > Ranidae > Rana > Rana temporaria. The sequence goes on from NC_053496.1 coordinate 92,828,689, forward strand.
CTGTACTACTTTTTGCAATTTCGGGCCGCGATTCACATTAAATTGCGGCCGAAATCGCGGCAAAATCGCAGCCGCGAAATCGCGGTAAAATCGCGCATTTTACCGCGATTTTGAATTCGCAGCAGTGTGAACCTAGGCTGAAGGAACTACATCCTTTGCAGCTGTCGGCTTGTAGTTCTCAATGAATTACCACAGCGCTGTGGTAGTTCATTGATTCTTCCTGTCAGTGTATCTACTTGCCAGTATGGGATATATACAGGTACACAGATACACTGACAGGTGTGCAGGAGACCTGAATGGCACCAGCGATATGCCAATAAAATGTTCTTTTTTTTTCTACCTGCAAAAAAAATGTGTAATTATGTTGTTTTGTTTTCTTTTGTGAACTTCTCCTTTGAAAGGACTGAGGGCTACACAGGAGAGTAACAAAAAGTATGAGGAGGTTTGCTTGGTCCACCAACAATGGACATGAATCTCCCTTCCTGTTCTCTTGCTCCTTCTGTCCAAAGATGAGAACCAGTCTGGATGTTCAACCATTCATAAAGCTCAATGACAGTGGTGTTGGCACAAACTGATACAACGGAGTCCAGACACGGATTTGCTAAAAGTAGAGAGTGCAAAATCTGGTCCAGCTGTCCATAGAAATCAATCACCTTCCAGGTTTTTGTCAAAGCTTAAGGCCCCTTTCACATTACAGCGGGAGCCGCGGTGGCGGTATATCGCCGCTAAAAATAGCGGCGCTATACCGCCGGGATTGCCGCGGAAATCAGCCGCTAGCGGTGCGGTATTAACCCCCGCTAGCGGCCGATAAAGGGTTAATACCGCCTGCAATGCGCCTCTATAGAGGCGCATTGCGGGCGGTATTGCCGCGGTTTCCCATTGTTTTCAATGGGAAGGAGCGGTATACATGCCGCTCCTCTCACCGCTCCAAAGATGCTGCTGACAGGAGATTTTTTTGTCTCCCGCCAGCGCATCGCCTCAGTGTGAAAGCCCTCGGGCTTTCACATTGAGTCTGCAGTGAAGGAGTTTTTCAGACGGGATAGCAGCGCTATACCGCCTGAAAAACTCCTCAATGTGAAAGGGGCCTAATTGAACAAGCTGCAGTTAGAAGCTGATTGGCTACCATGCACAGCTGCACCCAATTTTTGCACTCTCCAGTTTTAGTAAATCAACAACATTTAGGATCACACAAATGGTGCAAATGAGACAATGAGGTTGATTTACTAAAGGCAAATAGGCTGTTTTAGGCTTTAATTCAGAAGAGGCGGATCCGTCTCTATGGAGTCCCCCAGCTCAGCGGGAGATCTCTCCACTGATCTCTGCTGAGCCGGCGGATGACAGGTCCCTCTCTGCTCACTGAGCGGGGAGGGGCTTGTCCATCGCCGCTGTCTCCTATGGAGAGATCTGATGAAAACAGACAGCATGTCCGTTTTCATCAGATCTCACCCGATCCGATCCGCCATGAACGGATGGTGACGTATCGCCATACGTCTGATTTTAGCAGATCGGATTGAGTTGGATGTCAACGGATATGTCACTGCTGAAATCCAACGCTCCATAGAGATGTATGGAGCGGCCGTTCAGGTCCGCCGACAAAACTGGCAGGGGGACCTGAACGGTCTGACCGTGTGAAAGGTGTTGCACTTTTGAAGGGAATTTTCCCCAGAGCTTAGTGAATGTGGTGAAATTTCACATTGCAGAGAATACAAAATCATATGCAAGGATGAAAAAATTTCACTTGCACATGATTTGAAGATGGAAGTCACCAGAGCTTCACCTCCTTCACTAATGCCTGGGGGGCATATTCCAGGGCAAAGTGAACAGCCTATTTGCCTTTAGTAAATCAACCCCAATAAGTAACAGGGAGTGTTGATTAAGGCAGGCCATAGATTAATCTATGTTCTTTCCTTCCACCACCGTTGGTGTTGATGGGAGAATGCCTCCCGCAGTGCTGTATTCTGCCAGCTGGGGGATGCGGGGAGACCAGCTGGCAGAATGCAATGATTACTGCTAGCAGCTGGCAGTAATTGCTTGTAGAAAAATACCACAGGCTGGTTGTGCTCCAGTCGATCAATGGATTGACTTGGGTACAATAAGCCTGCTCATACATGTATTGAAATTCAGCCGGTCCCTGCTGAACCAGACTAACTTCGATCCATGTATGGCCGGTTTCAGTAGAAAATTCTGTTAATAAATACCCTGCAGGCTCAGATGCCATGTCACCCTATGGTTCAAACAGCCCTAGTCCAGCAAAAAATGTGCTTATTTTTAATACTGGTCGAAATGTGAGGATGGTGGTGTTCACCTTGTCATTTTTCACTGTAGCCTGACATGCTACCATCAGGGAACTGTTAGGGAAAGGCCAGTGCTGAGATCCAGAATATCGAAGAGAGTCAACTTCTAACCCAACTTCTTCTGCTACCTCTCTTTTAATAGTCTCCTCCAGCGTTTCACCTTCAATGCAAAAAATAAAAAGAATACATTTAATCAGTGGTCTTTCGTGTATTTTAAAGAGCAATTTCAAATTCAAAGTTCCAGGCAAGTTGAAGTCTGAGGTGGCTGTGAGGAACTTATGCTGGCCATACACTATACGAAGAATCGGCCGAAATTCGGTCGTTTAGACAGTTTGTCCGTTTTTTGAACAGTTAATGGGCACAACATCGATAATCGTTGGAATGTTTTTGAGCCGAAAAAACTAAGGACAAGTTTGCAAATTTCCTGCCGACCGAATGATAAATTGAAAGGTTAATGTGTTTCCCATCCGAACTGTCTGCACTAGGTATATGTAAAAAAAAAAAATTATCGGGCATTACATGATGGCACTATCGTTTGCGCTCGCGGTTGAACGTTCGTTTTTCGGAAATGGGTTTTGCCGATTTTTCGTATAATGTATGGCCAGCATAAGTACTGAAAATATTTTTTATATTAGGCTTTCTATATGTGGGTGGTAGTAAGGAGAGAGCTGCTGTGTCTAGGGCCCCTCTTCCAGCACAAAGCAAGGCTTCCCAAATCACACTATTACTAAAAAAAAAAGAGAGAGATGTTAATAATGTATAAATGAAAATAGATTACAGAGGTAGTTCATTGTTTCATTTTCAGTTCCAACTTGTACCTTAAGAGCCCTTTCACACTGAGCTGCTCCCGGCGTTAATGGTAAAGCACTTCTAACCCCTGCCTTTACACTGTAGCGATGCGCAAACCAGTGCTCTTCCAGTGCCAGTTCCTGCATCGCATCTCTCCCGCAGGCAGTTCACACTGCCTTCTGTGAACCGCTGCGAGTGTTAATACAATGTTAATGACACCCCCAGATCGGTTCACAGTTCGCAATGCGGACTGTGGATTTGGACAAGAATCAGATCGCATGGGTGAAAATACCCATGCGATCTGATTCCACTGCGGGGAAAAAAAAAGTCCCTGCACCTTTTTAGTGTGAATCCTATGCGAGTTCAGCCATACAAACTGTATGGCTGAACTCGCATTGCACAGACATTACATGCCATCAGCACCCCAGTGTGGCTGCGAATCACATGCAATGTCTGTGTTTGCTACAGTGTGAACCCAGGCTAAAGGTAAAAAAAAACTTCTGTCTTTGGAACCACTTTAACCACTAGCCGACCAGCCGCCGTATAACTTAAGTTATATGGCGGCAGGTCGGCTCGGCTGCGCGAGATCACGTAGCTATACGTCATCTCGCATTTCAGCCAATAGGGGCGCGTGCACGCCCCCCGCTCACTCCTGGTGCCGACACACGTGCCCGGTGGGCGCGATCACCGCCGCGCACCCGCGATCGCTCGTTACAGAGCGAGAACCGGGAGCTGTGTGTGTAAACACACAGCTCCCGGTCCTGTCAGGGGGAGAAATGACTGTTCGTCTGTTCATACAATGTATGAACAGCGATCTGTCATTTCCCCTAGTCAGTCCCACCCCCCTTCAGTTATAACACACACAGGGAACATAATTAACCCCTTCCTCGCCCCCCCCCCCTAGTATTAACCCCTTCCCTGCCAGTGACATTTTTATAGTAATCAGTGCATTTTTAAAGCACTGATCGCTATAAAAATGCCAATTGTCACAAAAATGTGTCAAAAGTGTTCGCCATTAGGTCGCAGTACCGATAAAAATCGCTGACCGCCGCCATTACTAGTAAAAAAATATATAAAAATGCCATTAAAAACTATCCCCTATTTTGTAGACGCTATAACTTATGCGGAAACCACTTAATAAGCGCTTTTTGCGATTTTTTTTTACGAAAAATATGTAGAAGAATATGTATCGGCCTAAACTGAGGAAAAAAAAGGGAAAATTTATTATCATACTTACCGTAATTTTCCTTTCCTGATGGACTCCATGGCAGCCTACGTGTGGGTTAATCCCGCCTCCTCTCCAATGTGATAGGACCCCATACCCATAAAAGTTAACTCACCAATAGACTCAGTGTTCTGTAACTATCCCGACTCCATAATTTCAGGGTGGGAACTCCGTCTGCCATGGAGTCCATCAGGAAAGGAAAATTACGGTAAGTATGATAATAAATTTTCCCTTTTCCTGACTGACTCCATGGCAGCCTACGTGTGGGAAATAACTAGCCAAACACACGGGTGGGTATGCTGAACAGAAATATATTTAATTTGTCCCGTCAGCCGACAAGACTGATAAACCAAAATTCAAAGAAGAAAGTGCTGCAGGTTCAACACAGTAATGGGACATAAAAGGTGTTTATAGAAGACCAAGAGGCCGCTCTACAAATGACATCTGGCGCCACATGACGGGCTGCTGCCCAGGAAGCTGCCATCCCTCTCGTGGAGTGAGCTGTTACCGCCTGCGGAGGAGCCAAGCCCTTTGCACAATAAGCCTGTTGTATCGTCTGGACGATCCAGGATGCGATTGTTCTTGAAGATGCCTTTTTCCCTTTGTTCTTGCCTGAATGCAGGATGAACAGGTGATCAGAACGTCTGAATGTAGATGTAACTTGAAGATATTCAGTGAGTATCTTGCCCATATCCAGAGGGTGAGTCTCGTCAGAATCTGGGTTTTTAAAGGTAGGGAGAACTACTTCCTGATTCTCATGGAAGACCGACGAGACCTTCGGTTTGGAGCCCAGCATAGGTATCAGAACCACTCTGTCTGGAAAAAAGGTGAGAAATGGCTCCTTGTGACCCAGAAAACCGATCTCGGACACTCTCTTGGCCGAGGTGATGGCGACCAGAAAGGCTACTTTGGCTGAAAAGTTCTTCAACGAGGACGGGGAGGGCCCCGACATACTAAGTCCATTCAAAAAGTCAAGTACTAACGGGAGATCCCATTTGGGGAATCTTGGCTTCCTCAGAGGTCTTAGTCTTGAGGCTCCACGAAAAAACTGTTTGATTAGTGGATGGGCTGCCCAAGGAATTCCAGAAAAGGCTGAAAGTGCTGAGATTTGAACTCTTAGTGAGCTTACAGACAGGGGAAGATCTAGCCCTGATTGAAGAAAGCTTAGGATGTTTTGGATTTCTGGGTTCTTGAAAGAACTGCCCGCGGTTAAAGAAAATTCCACAAACTTAGACCATATTCTACCGTACACTTTATTTGTGCTTACTTTCCTTGAGCTCAAAAGGGTAGAGATCACCCGAGAGGCGCAGCCAAGGGATTCTAGCCTTTCCCTTTCAAGAACCAGACCACTAGTTTCATTTGAGCCGGACAGGGATGGAGGAGTGTCCCCTGGGAGAGAAGGTCTGGTCTGCATGGTATTAGAATTGGGTCCTGAAGACTCAGCTGAACCAGAAGAGGGAACCATGGCCTGTTCGGCCAGTATGGAGCCACCATTGTGATTTCCACTTCTTCCGCTAGAAGTCTCTTCAGGAATTTTAGAATTATTGGGATCGGGGGAAAGGCGTACGCCCTCTGAAACCACCACCGATCCGTTAGGGCATCTGTCCCGATTGCCTGGCTGTAGTAACCCCTCGTGTAGAATTTCTTCAATTTGGCATTGTTCGGGGAAGCAAAGAGATCCACTTGGGGATTGACTCCCAGGGATAATATCCAACGGAAGGACTGATCGTGGAGAGACCATTCGTTGACGTCCACCTGAGTTCGTGACAGGAAATCCGCTTGGGAGTTCTGAATGCCTGGAATGAAAACAGCCGTCAGGTTGACCAGGTTCGTTTGAGCCCATTTCATAATGGGTTCGACTTCCTGAAGAAGGGAAGAGCTACGAGTCCCGCCTTGTCTCTTGACATATGATACTGCTGTGGTGTTGTCCATCCTTAGTATTACTGACTTTCCCTTCAGTAGTTGTGAAAAGGACTGTAGGGCACACCAAGCCGCTCGAAGCTCCAGGGTGTTCGAGCCTGGATTGTGGAGGCGAGCGTCCCACCTGCCTTGCGCCATGCTTGTGCCGCACAGGGCCCCCCAACCGGAGCCACTGGCATCTGTCGTCACTGTGACCCAAGAAACTGGAGCGATGGAGTGACAATTCAGCAGATTCTTCGGTTGAAGCCACCAGAAGAGGCTGCCCCTCATTGACGTTGAAATGTGGATCCGTTGACTCATGCTCCCTGACTTCCACTGCCTGAGAAAGCCGGATTGGAAGGGACGTAGCCTCCATAGCGCCCATTTCACCATCGGTGTTGTGGATACCATTGTCCCAATGATCTTCAAGCATTGATGAGCTCTTAGATGGCGAGTACTCAAGGCCCGAGAAATCCTCTCCTGAATTACCGGAATCTTCTCTACTGGTAGAGAGATGGTTTTCCTTACCGTGTCGAATTGAGCCCCTAGATAGGTTAGACACTGAGTTGGCTCTAAATGGCTTTTTGCCAGGTTCAGGAGCCACCCAAATTCGGACAAGGTCGAGATGACCTGATCCCTCTGTGCCAAGAGAAGGGTTTTGTCTTGGGACAGGACCAGGAGGTCGTCCAGATAATGATACAAACGAATCTTCTTCAGCCTGATAAGAGCTACCAGTGCCAAGAGAACTTTGGTGAAGACCCGTGGGGATGTTGTTAGGCCGAAGGGTAGGCACACGAACTGAAGGTGTTCCTGGTTGACATAGAACTTGAGGAATTTGTGTAGCTCTGCTGCTATTGGGACGTGGAAATAGGCATCCTTTAGGTCCACGGAAATCATCCAGTCGCCCGGCTGTATTGCTTGTTGGATGGTTGATAAAGTTTCCATTTTGAACTTTTTGTGTGTTATAAATTTGTTCAAGTACGTTAAGTCTATGACTGGACGCCAGGTACCGTTCTTCTTCTGTACTAAGAAGAGAGGGGAGTACACCCCAAGAAACTGTTCGTCTTTTGGGACGTGTACCACTGCCCCTTGAATCTTCAGGAGGTGAATGTAGTCTAGAAGGACCTGTCTCTGCTCCAGTGACCCTGGAAGAAGGGTGGAGATGAACTTTGGACAGGGAGGACTGGAAAAAGGACCATGTGTGTCCTGAGGTCACGGTCTTGATGACCCAAAAGTCCTTGATTGAGGCCGCCCAGACGTGCCGATAAAGGAGTAGACGAGCTCCAACACGATCCGCTTGGGCGGGCGTTGTCTCAAAAAGATTTCCCCTTGTCGCGTCCAGTTGACGCTTGAGTAGTTGGAGTAGGTTTGCGGTAGGAGCCTCTGCCTCTGCTCCAATTCCTTCTGTAGTTTCCGCCAGGTCTGTAAGCGCGAGCTTCCCTAGCGCGATCCGGGCTGTATCGCCAAAATTGGGGTATTTTTCTTCCTGTTTGGCGCTTGTCCTGAGGAAGGAAACCAGACTTGCCACCCGTGGCTTTGGAGATGGCATCATCCAGCTTGTTACCAAACAGGGTTGACCCTTCGAAGGGAATCTTGCACCAGTTCTGCTTTGATGATGGGTCAGCAACCCAGGGGCGTAGCCAGAGTGTCATGAATATGCATCAAGTCTGTTTGCTTACCTGATCTCCATGTCTTCATTAGAGGCTGACCCTGTTCTGGTTTCCCTTTTTATCACTTCCTCTTCCTGTATGGCTCCACCCTAGTCCATCCCAGGAAGCCTATATTAACCGTTGCTCTACAGGTCTGCAGTGCTGTTCAACAGTGTTCCAATGCTCAGTTCCTGTCTGCAGTGTATTGCTAGTTCCTGGTTGCAGAGTGCTACGATCATCTTCCGTGTACCGTTTTGGCTTGTCCCCGACTATCCTTGTCTGCCTGTGCCCCTGACTATTTGCATGTTCCACGGTTATCCTTGTCTGCCTGTTGCCCTGACCTCGGCCTGTCCATCACCACTGTTTGTTCTGCTGGCTGCTTCCCCCTTCTCCCTGCGGAGTGTGACCTGAGGAATCCCGGGAACGCGACCTGGACCCAGTTGCGGCCAAGACCATCCCTACTACCAAGGGCTCTGGTGAATACAAAACTGGGTCTTAGACTCCGCGCCCTGGGTGATCTTGGGTCACGCTTCCTCCCTGCCAGCAGTAGTCGGCTATAGGGTTCACTTCCCTGCGGTGCATCCCTGACCCCTACAGGGTGCACTTGTCACCTGGCCACAGGTGACCTGACAGTTTGAACAGCCATGAACCCGGCCGACGTGCCGCTTCCTGCAGATGATCCATTACAGTGCATTGTTCGCAGACTCGAGACGCATGAAGCTAATCAGGATCAGGTGATGCGTTTCCTTCAGGATCTGGCTTACCGCTTTGATCAGCTTCAGACCTCGCTGGGAACCCCGAATCCGCAACCCCAAGTACAACCAGCAGCTGCACCTGTTGCACCAGTCGCAGAGTCGCATTCACTGAAGTTATCACCTCCAATCCGCTTTTCTGGAGACTCCAAAGCCTGCAGGGGATTCCTTAGCCAATGCACTATTCATTTTGAGCTCCTGCCCCAGTACTTCTTGTCTGATCGGGCCAAGATAGCCTATATCATTTCTCTCCTCTCCGGGGAAGCCTTAGCCTGGGCTGCCCCTCTGTGGGAATTGAATGATCCAGTGGTTTCTAGCCTGCCTGTTTTCTTGAAACTTTTTCGGAATATCTTTGAAGAGCCGGCTCGTGTCTCTTCAGCAGCCAGCGCCCTTTTACGTCTCCGCCAAGAATCCCGTTCAGTGGGACAATATTCTCTTCAGTTCCGTATCCACTCAGCTGAACTGAGCTGGAACAATGAGGCCTTAGTCGCAACCTTTTTGCATGGCCTATCTGATAGAGTGAAGGATGAACTAGCAGGAAGAACCATCCCCACTGATCTGGACGGAGTGATCTCCTTGTGTAATCAGATCGATATTCGCTTTCAGGAAAGGACCCTAGAAAAGCGACGCCAACATCCCTTGGCCCTTAGTCAGCCTGAGTTCCCCTCTCTTCGACCCGTGGAGCATCCCTTGCCAACTGAGGAACCCATGCAGCTGGGTCGGACCAGGCTATCCCCTGAGGAACGTGCCAGGCGCAGAACTCTAGGCCTGTGTCTATACTGTGGGGGCAAAAGTCATTTTCGTGACACTTGCCCTCTTCGCCCCGAGAAACGCTCGGGTTCAATACATCTGGAAGGTGGAGTATTGGATCCAGAAATATCTCCTTCACCTTCTCGTCTTTTTCTTCCTGTGTCCCTTCATTTTGGTGCTTCTTCTCTTTCAGTCTCGGCATATCTGGATTCCGGAGCCGCTGGCAATTTCATAGACTGGGAAATCGCATCGTCCATGAGACTTACCCTTTTGCCCCTCACCACACCATTGGTGGTCTCGGCGATTGATGGCACTGTTCTCCCGGGGGGTCCTATTCGCTTCCAGACAGTCCCTGTTAAGATGTCAGTAGGCACACTTCACCAGGAGTGGATATCCTTCCTTGTTCTACCTAAGACCTCAGCTCCTATCGTTTTGGGTCTTCCTTGGTTAAGACTCCATTCTCCTCACATTGACTGGACTGCCGGACAGATCCTGGCTTGGGGTCCCTCCTGTTCCACGTCTTGCCTACCCAAGGTTGCCCCAAAAGAGAAACTTCCTGTTGCCACCATTTCAGAATCTTTTGCTCGTCCTACCACATATAGTGGTGTCCGGAATGTGTCCTGCAATAGTCAGGCTGATGCACTTTCTAGCCAATGTAGCACTCTGGATGAGGAGCCTGTCTGTGAACCTGAGCTGATCATTCACTCCAGTTTACCATTGACAGTCCCTAAAACGCACAGCCAGGCTAACTTGTCTGCGAGTTCTGCAGTCACTACGCCTTGTGATGCGATTCGGGTAATCACTACACCTGACTATGCTATTCAATCGGCCCCTGCATCAGCTATGCCAGGTCAGCCCATGCCCAGTGAGCCTCCTACCTTTTCTTGTTCAGGCCCTCCTGCAACCCGTCTAAGGGGCTCAATCCATCCTTTGGATAGATTGCCTCATTCGGCCAAATGGGGTTTTCTACCTTGTTTTCAGGGCTCTCTGCATTCTGCTGGTTTCCCTGCTATCCAGCTTGACTCCTGTGCCCTGTCACCTTCTAACCAACCTGACTTCAGGGTTCCTCTGACCTCTGCCCAGTCTGATGGTCCTGTGCTTAATCCCCAGTTCATCTTTAAGGGTCTGCTTGATCCTCCTCGGATTCCTGTTGACCCTCTCATGCCCTTACTTATTTCTAAAAGGCCTTTGGTCCTCAATAAATCCTCTCCTCCTGTCCCTACTTCGGTTCTGGTCAATGAGGATACTCAAGTTCTGGATTCTCGTTTCTGCAGAGGCATTCTTCAGTACCTTGTGCTTTGGAGAAGATTTGGTCCTGAGGAGGCGTCTTGGATTTCTGCATCTGAGATCTTTGCGCCCCATTTGTCAAGGAGGTTTCTTCTGGGATTCCCCTTTAGCCCTGGCTCCAGGCTGGGGAGGGGGAGGGGCCTTAAGAGGGAGGGTACTGTCATGAATATGCATCAAGTCTGTTTGCTTACCTGATCTCCATGTCTTCATTAGAGGCTGACCCTGTTCTGGTTTCCCTTTTTATCACTTCCTCTTCCTGTATGGCTCCACCCTAGTCCATCCCAGGAAGCCTATATTAACCGTTGCTCTACAGGTCTGCAGTGCTGTTCAACAGTGTTCCAATGCTCAGTTCCTGTCTGCAGTGTATTGCTAGTTCCTGGTTGCAGAGTGCTACGATCATCTTCCGTGTACCGTTTTGGCTTGTCCCCGACTATCCTTGTCTGCCTGTGCCCCTGACTATTTGCATGTTCCACGGTTATCCTTGTCTGCCTGTTGCCCTGACCTCGGCCTGTCCATCACCACTGTTTGTTCTGCTGGCTGCTTCCCCCTTCTCCCTGCGGAGTGTGACCTGAGGAATCCCGGGAACGCGACCTGGACCCAGTTGCGGCCAAGACCATCCCTACTACCAAGGGCTCTGGTGAATACAAAACTGGGTCTTAGACTCCGCGCCCTGGGTGATCTTGGGTCACGCTTCCTCCCTGCCAGCAGTAGTCGGCTATAGGGTTCACTTCCCTGCGGTGCATCCCTGACCCCTACAGGGTGCACTTGTCACCTGGCCACAGGTGACCTGACACAGAGGGCCCGTTTCGCGGTCACAGAAGAAAGCATAATCCTAGCTAACAGGCGGATTAAGTCAACGGAGGCTTCACCCAGGAATGCGACCGCCAGTTTTAGCTCTGCCGTGGCTGAGTTCTTGGCTAGTTCTTCAGAGACGCCTTTGAGGAAAGAATCAACGTTTTCCGTCCAGGCTTCCATGGCCTTTGATAATGCCGCTAAAGCTAGAGCCGGTTTGCACGCTGTGCCCGCTAGGCCATAAATTCTTCTGAGGTCCTGGTCCATTCTTCTGTCCAGGCCATCTTTGAAAGAGACGGAGTCAGCAATAGGTAAAGTGACGTGTTTAGCAAGTCTCGTTACTGCCGCATCTACTAGAGGAACATTCTCCAAATGTTTGACCTCCTCCTGTTTGAAGGGATAGAGCCTTGAGGCTTTGTTAGCCATGGAAGATTTCTTGTCCACCTTGCTCCATTCCTCTTCAAAGATACCCTTCAGTTCAGACAGAAACGGGAACGTAGGGCGTTCTTTTCCCACGCGCTTAAAATATTTTTTCTGCTTGGCTGGAGAAGTAGGTTGTTCCTCCCATAAGAGAGCCTCCTTAATCGCTTTGACGAGTGGCGTCACCTGCGCGAAGTCAAATTCTAAGCCTTCTTCATCACTCTCTAGGTCACCCTCAGGAAAAGCCGGAGTGGAGGCTTGAGGCCGGGAAGGACCTGGATCCTCTAGGATCTCCAAGTTTGGAGAAACAGACCCGTCAGTGTTGGTCTGAATCTGCGTGTGGGGCATGTTCTCTCTTAGAGTTCGTTGAACCACACGTTCCACCAGAGACTCGATACGATGACCTTCAGTCTCTTTTTCCCTGACCGCATGGGCGTAGCATCGGTCGCACAATGACTTGCCCTCCGGGACACGAGTGTCACATCCCCAGCAGGCTCTGCGATCAGAGCGACTATCATGGCGGTGGGAGCGGTGTCTTGAGGAGGAATGTGAGCTTCTCCTCCGGTGGGAAGAAGTAGATGGAGATCTACGCTTGGACCTCGACTTTGAGGAAGAAGAAGTGCGTTGCGGTCTGGCAAGGTCTTCCGGTTCTGGATTGGAAGGGCTAAATAAAAAACATTTAGGGAGGAAACTGTCAACACACATGAAAATGTGACTAGCAGCCCCAAACCCGAACCCTTTCCCGCACATACCTTGTGCGTGAGGGCTGGCCGCCTGTAGACGGTGACTGGTCCATAATTCCCGGACCTGCGTGTAAAGGGTGACGCTAATTCGGAACCAAAAAGGAACCTATGGTGCCGAACAATACAAAATAAAATGAGTATACTGCCCCTTTAAGAGTAAGAAATTTCTTAAATCATCTGTGTGTTTTTTTTATTTATTTTTTTTAAATAAATAAATGAACAGAACCAACCAAATAAAATCAATGCATATAAATAAATTAAATTTAGTATTAGAAAATAATTAAACAATTAATTGGAATAGACAATGTAGAAAGTGCACAGCAGGAAATGGTAAAATCAATTTAGCCAGAAGTAAAAGGATTTCTCACTGACCTGACAGCTTTAGCAGAGTATCACAGACGGTCAATCAGCTGCTCGCCTGTAGGGAAACCCAATGTACACAGGCCAGCAGCTGATTTTAAAAGGCCCGCCGGTGACGTCACACGTCCTCCACGTACGCGCCTGCGCAGTGGACCGCGAACCCACGGCGCCTGCGCAGCCGCCGCGGGAACCGACGGACTGCGCATGCGCGACCAAGCCTCGCTCCGGAAGTGGGTACAGCGCATGCGCGGGGCTCAGGCGATGGGGAACCAGGAAGCCACAGGCGTGCTGGAACGCAGAAGCGCTCCAGCCGCCACACATGTACAAACAGACAACATAGAATAACAAATAGGCGACTGCCATGGAGTAAGATAAAGATGGACCTTGCCAGCCGAATCCGGTCTTCAGCACACGCCACAGCATATAACAAGATATGCTGGGCAAGCTCTCCACCCGCCCATGGCTGGGATCCGAGCTGCACCGCTTAAAGTGTGCCCTTTTCCATTCCTTGAAGAAAATTATTCTGATCCATGGAGGAGGAAAAAAAAGGAACACTGAGTCTATTGGTGAGTTAACTTTTATGGGTATGGGGTCCTATCACATTGGAGAGGAGGCGGGATTAACCCACACGTAGGCTGCCATGGAGTCAGTCAGGAAATAGGTTTTTTTATATATTTTTGGGGATATTTATTACAGCAAAAAGTAAAAAATATATATTTTTTTTTCAAAATTGTCGCTCTATTTTTGTTTATAGCGCAAAAAACAAAAACCGCAGAGGTGATCAAATACCACCAAAAGAAAGCTCTATTTGTGGGAAAAAAAGGACGGCAATTTTGTTTGGGAGCCACATCGCACGACCGCGCAATTGTCAGTTAAATCGACGCATTGACCAACTAAATGGTCCGGGGCTGAAGTGGTTAAATAGGAAATACTGATTTATTTATATGCAAATGATCATTAGAACAAGCATTAGTAAATCTACATATGAAACACAATCAAATGTGCAACAGAAAGCACGTAAAAATGTGGAAGCCTTGTCAAACAGTTCTATTGGGTAAATGTTACAATACTAACGTATAGCGTGCTTGTGAAAATAGATTATTGTCTGCTGTAGAATCACAATATTATAGCTTATGTTGTATAGAGAAATCCTTTACCAATTTCACAGAAGCCTGCCAGGGCTGTGTACATCCCAGGTGGGAAGGTCTCCTGGTGAGCAAGCAAGCAACGGTTTCCACAAGACACCAGGGTGATGACAACTGGAGACATCTAAAAACACAATGAAATGCAAAGTCAGTCCTTCCCCTAAGCTACATTGGAAATTTCTTAACCACACTACTAAATTGACTTTGATCGCTTGCTGAGCGAGTAGCAGTTATAAGAAAACGTATAGCTTACACCAGGGGGGTCCAAACTTTTTTCAAAGAGGGCCAGATTTGATGTAGTGAACATGCGTGAGGGCCGACCATTTTGCCTGACATTCTTTGGACCATTAAAATTTGGTCTAAGTGTGTTCGTTTGAGCAACTAATACTCTGCCCAACAAGAATTCTCCCACCTTTGTGGCTGTGTGTGGTGAAGAGATGAGCGAGGTCGTGTTATTTGGATATACCGTATTTATTGGCGTATAACACACACCTTCGCTTTAAGAGGGAAGTTTCAGGGGAAAAAAATGTAAATAAAAAAACTGTATATATCCACATTAAAGTGGAACGGGGGCCGCAATTGGCCCCCGGGATGGACTTTGGACATGCCTGGCTTACACCATTGAAGAACTATTTGTTCTATAAGTTAGCTATTGATTGCTACTGATTATTCCCAGAAAGTATGAAGAACACATCGGGGCTGTTTAGCTAAGGCACAGTGCCCTATGTTAAAGAGTTTCTGTCGTCAACATACTAAACAAGGGTGTAAAAACACCAAGTATCGACGCTCTACATTTTAGTATTGTTAAAGACGTCCTGTGCTGAGACAAATATGGAGATTGTGGCCCGGATTCAAAAAGGAGATACGACGGCGTATCTCCGGATACGCCGTCGTATCTCTGAGTGTGCGTGGTCGTAACTATGCGACTGATTCAGAGAATCAGTTACGCATAGATTTCCCTAAGATCCGACCGGCGTAAGTGTCTTACACCGTCGTATCTTAGGCTGCATACTTACGCTGGCCGCTAGGTGGCGCTTCCGTATAGTTACGCAATGAATATGCTAATTAGGTAGATACGCCGATTCAGAAATGTACGTCCGGCCGGCGCATTTTTTTACGTAGTTTACGTTAGGCTTTTTCCGGCGTAAAGTTACCCCTGCTATATGAGGCGTAGCTAATGTTAAGTATGGACGTCGTTCCCGCGTCGAGTTTTTAAAATTTTACGTCGTTTGCGTAAGTCGTTCGAGAATAGGGCTGTACGTAAGTTACGTCCACGTCTAAAGCAATGACGATTTGCGGCGTAATTTCGAGCATGCGCACTGGGATTTTTTCACAAACGGTGCAATGCGCCGTTCGTAAACACCGTAAAATACCATTCATTTAAATAAAACACGCCCACATCATCCCCATTTGAATTAGGCGGGCTTACGCCGACACACATACGTTACGCCGCCGTAACTAAGGGCGAAAGTTCTTTCTGCATATGGAACTTGCGCCCAAATTTACAGCGGCTTACCGTATCTGAGATACGTTACGCCACCCGGAAAGATACTCCAATGTATCTGAATCCGGCCCTGTCTTTTTATAGGGAAAGGAATAATGATCTTTTGCAGTGCACGGATTTATTGTTGCTTTGATCCGACTTTAATGATATTCAATGGGTTGAAGTAGGATCAAAGTCGGACCAAAGTAGTGCAGGAACTTTTTTCAAAGTCGGACCGACTTGTGTTGGACCAGTTAAGACGGCTCTCATAGGGAAACATTGATTTTCACACGTCATGCGACATGAGCTCCCAATGTCGGAGCGTTTGTCATACCAGTGTGAACCCAGCCTCACTGCTGCTGTCAGGCTGGGTTCACACTTGTCCGACAAACGCTCCGACATTGGGAGCTCATTTCGCATGACGTGTGAAAATCAATGTTTCCCTATGAGAGTCGTCTTAACTGGTCCGACACAAGTCGGTGCGACTTTGAAAATGCTTCCTGTACTACTTTGGTCCGACTTTGATCCTACTTCAGCCCATTGAATATCATTGAAGTCGGATCAAAGTAGGAGCCTTGTCCTTACCATCCGACTTTTGACATCCGACATGTGATTACAGCAGCAGTAAAAGGAATTTATCTCACACTGGGATTGTTTTGATTGGTCAAAGAACAAGTCAGACTATCACAAAGTCGGATCAAAGTAGTATCCTGTTCATGAAAGTCGGACCAATGTAGGATCAATGTAGGACTGATGTCGCAGAGCAAAGTAGGATGAAAGTCGTGTAGTATAGTGTGAACCCAGCCTGAAAGTTGTATGCCTGTTGTGTAGTATCAATGTGAACCTGGCCTAATCACCATGTCGCATGCCAAAGTCGGATGGTTAGGACAAAGATCCTACTTTTGATCCGACTTCAATGATATTCAATGGACTGAAGTAGGATCAAAGTCGATCCAAAGTAGTACAGGGACTATTTTCAAAGTCGGGCCGACTTGTGTTGGACTAGTTAAGACGTCTCTCATAGGAAATCATTGGTTTTCACACGTCATGTGACATGTCCCAATGTCGGAGCGTTTGTCGGACCAGTGTGAACCCGACCTCAATGAGCATTGATGTGTGGGCACTGCCCCACTGCAAGGGGGCTTTTTTTCCTTTCCCTGGGGTTCAGCTTTAAAATGATTTTGTCATAACAACAATATATAAAAGGTGGCTGCAGAATTGCATGTGAAAATGCTTGCAGACTGGCTGTCTTATGCCTTCAGTACTTTCTGATTTACCAAACATGCAGAAAGTGAAGTCAGAATTCCTTGCTTGCTTGTTTTAGGTCAATAACTGAAATTATATCAGCATGGCATTTTCAGAATGAGAGGACATCACATGCAGTCTACATCCCCCTTTTTCAAAAACACTTTTCTCTTTGAATGCGAACTCCTGCCAAATGTTCCTGTTCTATCCAAGTATTAAGAATCCCTCATTAGTTCTATGCAAGTATCCCTCATTGACACAATGTGGTTATCAAAGAACCCCTCATTGATTCTATTTTGTTATCAAGAATCCCCTGTTGTTACTGTGTGGTTATCAAGAATAACCCATGAATTCTATGCAGTTCTCAAGAATTCCTCATTGATTCTGTGTGGTTATCAAGGATCCCCCATTGGGTCTATATGATTATCAAGGATAATTTGTATATGTTTATATTCAGCTGGAAATCATAGCACTGATATACCATACAGGATTTTAACATTAGACACTGGGACTGGTTTGAGGTTCACTAATGATCTGTACAAAGCCTGGCTAGAAATATCAATGATCATTATGAATAAATACAGAAACCTTGCTGGAATTATAACCAACAACTATCCTCCAAAAACAAGGAAGATTGTCATGTGTGTATCAGGATGACATTATAGTAATGACATTTTATAAGAATGCTTAAGCCAAAGACCAATCCCAGCTCTTTGTATTATAAAGGGCCTATAACTGAGCTCTGTGTCACTTCATTCATTGCGATTTATGATAACAATATAGCTTTTAGTGTGTTCATCTTTGTATTGTCTCCCCACATGACCTGCATGCTAACTCACCTGAGGGTAATAGATCATTCCATTAGAACTGCAAACTCGCTTACTGCCAGACACATTTTTCTGGGTGGGTTCTCCTGATTTACTGCAGTATTGATTATTTTCATGCCAACGAAGAAGAGCCTGTCCCTGTATTGGAGAGCAGCATAAGTTTAACAATGGTATATAAAACAGACCTATCAGTTGAAACATTGCTTAAAGCAAAACTTTAATCACAAAAATAAAAACTTGACGGGACTATGAATGCAGAAGAGAAATACCATGTCCTTTCTGTGTTAAAGTGGCTTACCTGTCTGTCCACCACTGTATACTGAGCTGTGCCCGCGCAGCTCAGTGTAGAAGTTCAGCAATGACGAGCTGACTGCACTCTGATGTCATCTCAGCCCAGCCAATTAAATTGGCCAGCGTTTGGTACCTGGAAGCCTCTGTGCTGAATATGTCAGCAGCCAGTACTGGAGTAAAGGTGAATATAGTTCTTCTTTAACCACTTCCATACCGCATCATTGTGAAATGACAGCGGCAGGAACCCCTCCCTGATCCGGGTGGACGTCATATGACGTCCTGTATTCCCGGCGATCTAGGGCGCGTGCGTGCCCGCGGCAGCGCTCGTGACCCGGCGCGGGTGCCCGGCGGCCGCGATTGCTGCCGGGTGCCCGCGATTGTCGGTAATCACGGCAGGAGTGTGGATCTGGGTGTGTAAACACACAGATCCACCTCCTGTCAACGGTGAGGAGACCAATGTGTGTTCCCAGTACAGAGGAACACACATCGGTCTCCTCCCCTTGAGAGTCCCCTCCTTTCTACAGTTAGAACACACCTTAGGGAACATGTTAACCCCTTCAACGCCCCCTAGTGGTTAACCCCTTCCCTGCCAGTCACATTTACACAGTAATCAATGCATATTTATAGCATTAATCGCTGTATAAATGTGAATGGTCCCAAAAACGTGTCAAAAGTGTCCGATGTGTTCGCCGCAATGTCACGGTCACAGTAAAAAATTGCGAATGGCCGCCAATACTAGTAAAAAAATTAATAAAAAAAAAAAGGCCATAAATCTATAACCTATTTTGTAGACGCTATAACTTTTGCGCAAACCAATCAATATACGATTATTGCGATTATTGCAATATATTTTTTTTAAATTGTGATATTTATTAAATAAAAAAGTAAAAAATATTGTGTTTTTTTTAAAAATTGTCGCTCTTCTTTTGTTTATAGCGCAAAAAATAAAAACCGCAGAGATGATCAAATACCACCAAACGAAAGCTCTATCTGTGGGGGGAAAAAACATAAAGATTTAGTTTGGGTACAGTGTTGCATGACCACGCAATTGTCATTCAAAGTGCAACAGCGCTGAAAACTAAAAATTGGTCTGGGCAGGAAGGGGGTGAAAATGCCCTGTATGGAAGGGGTTAAAGATAAACTTGTAATGAGACTGAATATGAGAGAAATATGTTGGGCCGCTACTTCAGACACTGGTCACCGTGAAATGTAAGACATGGCACGTTAAAGACAGAAAATAAATAAACATCCTTTGAGTGCAGAAAGGGTTTTCAGCCTGTGGCAATCCTGGTTAGATTAGCACTGATGATCCCTGTCAAAGCCTATCATGGACACTTGGGTTGATGAAAGAAGGAGACTGCTCTCCAACATGTCTGGGCAAGAGGTGAGCTAGAGCTGCTCCTCACATGGTATAAAGCTATTAAACAAAATATCTGCTTCTGGCTGTATTGTGCTTCTGTTACCACAAGTCTGTAGACCTCAAGGAAGAAAGTCACAGTGAAGATACTGGTATAACTTTCCCCGGGGGCACTTTCACCGTCCCCTTCGTTAGAACTTGTAAGATATCCATCATATAGTAAGGAAAATCTCAAGGACATGCCTGATACTCAGTATGTTTCAGTGTGACCTCATAGCCTTATGTCAATATGGAAGTCTATTTACATACCTGCAAACAGGGAATGCAGAGGACCCTTGTGCAGAGGGGCTTGAGTCTTTTCAGGGCCAGGCACTTGTCTGGGTGCCACCTAGCAAGGAGTTTAATGAGGACCTGTGCTGCTTCAGCCTTGTTCAATAAAAACCCTTTCACCTCTAGTTTTTGAGTACCAGCAAAAAAAATAATATAAGATGTTCACACTCCCTAAGGGGTGTCAACAAATTAAAACAGCGCTAACAAATATCTGTGCATATTTGACTATATGTGAAATACATTATTACAACCCATATATAATGATATAAATGATAATAAGCAAAATATACCCAGTTGAGAAATAAACAGGACAGTCTTTAAAACATTATTAAGAATGTGGCCAAAAAACAAACAAAAAAAAACAAAGTTCATGTGTTTAAGGATCCTGCGATCTTCAAATTTTCAAAAAACTTTCACCACACCCGACAGTGCTCAGTGACTCCTCCCCCATCAAATGGACACTCACCGGATAGGTATGCCTCACACTCTCGATGTAATCCAAATATGACTACATCAGATATAAGGTGGAACTGATTGGATGTCATATTTGGATTACATCTATACTGACGGGAACACCTACATCTGATAAGGTTTTTGTGCCAAAACACAAGAGTGTGAGGCATACCTATCCGGTGAGTGTCCATTTGATGGGGGAGGAGTCACTGAGCACTGTCGGGTGTGGTGAAAGTTTTTTGAAAATTTGAAGATCGCAGGATCCTTAACACATGAACTTTGTTTTTTTTTGGCCACGTTCTGAATAATTTTTTAAAGACTGTCCTCTTGCACTTTTAGTGCGTTCACTTCACATTTAAGTTAATCACGGGTGTTTATTATTACAGTCACAGTTTAGTGTTTATTTCTCAACTGGGTATATTTTGCTTATTATCACTTTATATCATTATATATGGGTTGTAATAATGTATTTCACATATAGTCAAATATGCACAGATATTTGTTAGCGCTGTTTTAATTTGTTGACACCCCTTAGGGAGTGTGAACATCTTATATTCTTTCTGTTCACCTATTTTTTAAGCAGCAGCTAGGCATCATTCACTCCTCCACAGGCGCAACGGTGGGCGGCTATTAGGGCGCATTCTATAGATCACCCATTGTTTCTATCAAAAAAAATAATATGCTTTCTGAATCCCAACACTGGCCATACACCAAGACGCCTTTCAAACGGGAAGCCCGATCAGGTCTTCCTGTCCGTTCTTTTAAGTGGACCCAATCGGACAACCCATTGGCCTCTATGGAGACAGACATGTGTTCATTGAAACCCGCCAACATCTGCTCCAAACCTATCTACTAAAAACAGACAGATGGGGGATCTGCACGTGGGGTGTGAGAACCGCCGGAGCTCATCCTTAGTGGACAGATTCCCCACTGAGCAGATGGACTCCTGGCAGAGTCTGCCTCATGTGAAAGGGGCCTAAGGGCTCTTTTAGAGGGGTGGCTGGTAAGAGGTAAAAACAGTTTTACCGCCCACCCAAATGCTAACATGCCAAGGCTGCGATGCTGTGTGGTATTTTTTATTTGGGCTGCAGAGTTTGACAGGTGGCACCGCAGGTGGCAGGCACTGAATTTAATGGGAGCCCATTGCAAAACGCATGGCTTGCTGTTACTCTGTAATCTTTTTCTCTACATACCCCCCTTGGGATGGAAAAAAAAAAACAGGCATTCAGGAGGTAGCAGGGTTGCTGCTAAACCGCCCTCTTAGGCTGGATTCACACCTATGCAGTTTTAAGACTTTTTGACAACAAACCTCAGACGGACCTGTTTTTGCAGACAATCCGACCGTGTGCTCCATCGGACAAACTTTTTCGCTTATTGATCGGACAAATGTTCGCTGTGAGAACAGACAAACTTTCCAGCAACAAATGTGTGATGGAGCAAATCCGATCGTGTGTACACAAGTCCATCGGACTAAAGTCCAAAGTACAAACACACATGTTCAGAACCAGTGCTAAAGATCAGACAACAATAGCAGAAGTTGCCCAAAGGGTGGCAGTAAAGAGCAGAAAAAAAACGTGATTTGGTGAAAGTTGGCTGAAAAAGTCCTGCCATGTGTATGCATACCAAGTTTACGGACAACGCCCTTTGGAAAGAAATCCACAGAAAAGTCTGATGGAAGTCCGATCATGTGTATGAGGCTTTAGTGCTCTTTGCATTTTGCAGATTTGCACTACAGAACGTGCTCCATAGGAAACCCTGTTAAATGGACTGTAGTGCAAATCTGCAAAATGTGAAAAGCACTAAAACTGCATAGATGTGAATCCAGCCTGAGTAGCAATCCACTGCAGATTGCTTTTTAGAGGGCGGTAAGCACATGACACTTGCCGACTGCATGTCATTGCTTTAACCACTAGGTTTGGAACAGCAGCTGTAAATACTAGATTATGAATTTTCACAGTTTTGTATATATTTTCTCACTATTGGCACAAGTGTACAGTATATATATTTTACACCAGCAAGCACTGCTGCCTGTCATAAATTTAGGCCAATATGTATTCTGCTCCCTGTTTTTGGTAAAAAAAATTCTAATAATATTGATTGGTTTACGCAAACGTTATAGTGTCTACAAACTATGGGATATATACTGGAATTTTTTATTTAATACTAGTAATGGTGGCGATATAGCGGGACTGTGATTTTGCGGCGGTTAATCGGACACTGACACTTTTCACGAACCAGAGACACAAATACCGTGATCAGTGCTAAAAATATGCACTGTGACTGTACTAATGACACTGGCTGGGAAGGGGTTAAACATCTAGAGTGGTCAAAGGGTTAACTGTGTGCTTAACCAGTGTTTTTTTTGTACTGTATATGCTGCTTTTACTAGGGGAAGAAATGGATTTGATTCCCTGCTTTGCAGGAACACAAAATCTATCCCTTCCCACCTGTCAGAACGGAACTCTGCCTTGTTTACATAGGCAGACCTCCGATCTGAGTCCCTGCCCAACAGTCGTCAGGTGGCGGCAGACATCGAGTCTCCAGGACCCACAGATCATCTTCTGCTGTAAATACTCACAGCAATAGCCGCGTGCTAAAGTCCGATGGATTTCTGTACACACGATAGGACTTTGCACGATAGGACTTTTGTTGCCGAAAAGTTTGTCCGTTTGCAGAGCAAACTTTTGTCCGATGAAAACCGAAAAACTTTGAAGCGTACACACGGTCGGATTTTTTTGAAAACCTAATTTTGAAGTTTGTTGTCAAAAACTCAGATCGTGTGTATGGGGCTTTAGGCACTGGAGAACGATAGTTGTCCATTTATGTTGGCAGTTGACAATAAATACAGGCAAGACAATCAATTCACAAAGCTTTATACAGGGATAAGGATAACGTAAAAAAATAAAAATTATGAAATTTAAAAATTGCATTCACATGGCCGAAATAAAGATTCGTATCCCTGTGGCCTCGTACAGACGAGCGGACATGTCCGATGAAAACGGTCCGCGGACCGTTTTCATCGGACATGTCTGCTAGCAGACGTGACGGCGACGATGACGCGGCTACGTGCGCGAACCTGGAAGTTCAATGCTTCCACGCATGCGTCGAATCACTTCGACGCCATGCGCGGGTTCTCGGGCCAGCGGACATGTCCGATGAGTCGTACTGACCGTCGGACATGTCCGACGGACAGGCTTCCAGCGGACATGTTTCTTAGCATGCTAAGAAACATTTGTCCGCTGGAAACCTGTCCGGTCGGCCGGAAAATTGTCCGGTCGGCCCTACACACAACCAAACATGTTCGCGGAAACTGGTCCGCGGACCAGTTTCAGCAGACATGTTCGGTCGTGTGTACGAGGCCTGTGTGTTAGTTTTGTGAACTGAGCCTATAATGTTGAAGAACAATCTTTTTCCAATTGTCGGAACGTTGCCTGAATAATAAAGTAGATGTGCATTCAAATGTAGACCATTGCTGAGATAAAGGGCTAGATTCAGGTAGGGGCGCGCATTGTTCCGGCGCAGCGTATCGTATTTACGCTACACCGCCGTAAGTTAGCGAGGCAAGTGCTGTATTCACAAAGTCCGTGGAATTTCCCAGTGTGCATTGCTCCAAAGTACGCCGCAAGGACGTCATTGGTTTCGACGTGAACGTAAATTACGTCCAGCCCCATTCACGGACGAGTTACGCAAACAACGTAAATTTTTCAAATTTCGACGCGGGAATAACGGCCATACTTAACATTGCGTGCGCCTCCTAATAGCAGGAGTAACCTTACGCCGAAAAAGCCTAAACGTAAAAAAATAGTGCCGGGCGTACGTAAATTTGTGAATCGGCGTATCTAGGTCATTTGCATATTCTACGCCGAAAACTACGGGAGCGCCACCTAGCGGCCAGCGTAAATATGCATCCTAAGATACGACGGTGTAAGAGACTTACGCCAGTCGGATCTTAGGCTAATGTCGGCGTATCTTGCTTTGAATTTACGTGGCGTATCTATAGATACGCCGGCGTAATTCAATGCTGAATCTGGCCCAAAGTGTATAGTGAATGAGCACAAAAAACATTGGTCAGATTGTCATGCACTGACCTCATCTGTGCTCACTCATTGGTTAGTTTGTGCTCATGTACTTGATACAGAACTGGGAAGCAAATTAATTTTCTATAGGTTACCCGCATTACCGGAAGAAAGCATTTCCAGCTTAGTAAAATTGAGGAATGGATGCTTCATACTCAGGGATATCCTAGTAATACAATATTGTGCAATGCAGCTTAATATTGGATATGAAAATCAACAAAAAACATAATAGCAAAATATGAACATGAATGAAATACCCGAGACAACAAGGATCCATCTCTTCCATCAATTTTCACAATAGCTTTACGGAAATCTGTAAACTTTCCTGATAATTCTTTCTCCAAATTGGATTGTTCCAGGGTCCCTAGGAAAAATGAACATATACCAGTCATAAGGCAGTCGACAAATTCGCACATTGATGTAACACAGGGTCATCAGGCTAAGCAAGTCTTACTGGTTTAAAACAAAATAGTGTCAAATAACTAAATAGCAAAAAAAGAAATAATGTTAGTTGTTAGACTGGGTCGCTGCTGCTCTTAAATGGTCTATATGGACACATACACTTTATAATATGGGAGAAGAATGGAGCAGCGGCACTTTCTCTGTGCGGGAGTGACGTCATCGCGGCTCCGGCCAATCACATCGCTGGAGCCGCGATACCCGGAAGTAACTCAGGTATCAATGGCGGCGGCGGTGGTGAGGAACGAGAGTAGCTTCGGGGGGCTTCGATCTTAGGTAAGTAATTCATAATGAGCTAGTATGCTATGCTGTCATAGTGTGATTATATGCTATGAATTCTGATGCCAAATAGCTAAGCTTTTGATATATAATTTGCATATTTTTGCACGGTGCCCTTTAAAGCTAAGAAATGCTCCCTTGCAGTGGTGCTATTCCTGCACTGCAAGGGTTAAATGCATGTTCAAGTCTAGGAGCCCATGAAAGGACGCTCCCTTTGCTCCCTCTATGCTGTAAGATCGGTCCCTAAAGCCTCTTCTCCCATACATTTTTGGGGTTGCAAGTCCTCCAGCGTCATCAAGTCCAATTCAATTCTTTCCCCGCAGATGGGCTTTAAAAACCTTTCCATGAATAGAAATACTGCATGGAGGATCCTAACATCATAGAAAGCATCCTCATCTGATACAGGAAAATTCTATTATTACTCAGATTTTTAGCTCACTCCAAGGGTTAAATGTTTATTCTGTCTAGGTGTGCATTGATAAGGTTTATCACTTACCCTATGCCTTGGTGCAGGAGGCTTCAGCACTGTTCTTCTCTACCCAAAGCTCTGGTCTGTGGACAGGCTCTCAGCGTCATCACATACAATGCAGAGCTATTAACCCCGCATTGTACGTGGAGGAAGTGTGCTTGTGACTGTGGCCTTGAGGCCGCATCGCTTGACAGGCCGCAGCGCTTGACAGACCGTATGGATTAAGGGAGCCTGCTGGAGCCAGCAATAAGGTAAGTATAACACCTTATTGTTTTTGTTTTTGTGTTTGTATGGTTATGTGTGTTCTCTGTCTCTTGTCTGTGTTCATAGCACTATCTCTTAGTTTTTTTTTTAGAAAAACTCTAATGCCGCGTACACACGACCGTTATTCATGTCATGGAAAAAAAATTACGTTTTCCTTGACGTGATTTGTCATGATTCCTCTCAAGCCTGCCTTGCATACACACGTTCGTAAAATAAAAAAAAGTTGCGCAAAGTGCGGTGACGTACAACACGTACGACGGCACTATAAAGGGGAAGTTCCATTTGAATGGTGCCACCCTTTGGGCTGCTTTTGCTAATTTCCCTGTCTCATAACTTGCACGTTTTTTTCCCCCTCGTTAAAGCATACACACGACCGTTTTTCACTATGTGAAAAACGACGAGAAAAAATAGAGCAGGTTCTAAAAAATTTCGGCCATTTTTCTCGTCGAGAAAAATGCTCTGGAGCATACACACGACCAATTTAAAAAATTGCATTTTTCTCATCATGAAAAATGGTTGTGTGTACGTGGCATTACAGTATTGTGAGTGAAGTTGCCATGACATTTAGAGTTGCATTATGAATTATTATATCGTGTGCAAATTGTGAAATCAATACATTTTGTACCTTTTAGAATTAACCCTGACTAAGACCCTCTGTCACCAAAGTAGCTGCTATCTGACCCTGGTAGTCTTGCCTGGGTCTCACTTTATATGCTCTGTTTGGTTAGACTATGGTAAGAGCACCATATATTGGTGAGTGGTATAAGGGTATAGCTAATTAATACTTTTTGTGGACTCCCCTTTTTTTTTAACCTTATTTTTCTAACCCTGGACTAAAGAAGCATAACCTTTGCAGTGTGGTTTGGGGGGTCCACCGCAAGGATAGATTTTGCCACATTTTTGGAGTTCAGTTTTAATGTAACACAGCAATAATGTAACTGGAATTCTTATAAACATACATTTGTATTTTTAAAGTAATAACTACAAAATAAGCTTATGCTGTAGAAAAACTAAAAAGTTCTCATAGGCTGCATTCACTTATGTAACTTGTCCTGCAACTTTAGGGCTAGATCCACAGTGAGAGTACGCCGGCGTATCTATTGATACGCCGGCGTACTTTCAAATTTCCTGCGTCGTATCTTTTGTTTGAATCCTCAAACCAAGATACGACGGCTTCTGGGTTCGATCCGACAGGCGTACGGCTTTGTACGCCTTCGGATCGTAGGTGCAATACTTTGGCGCCCGCTGGGTGGAGTTTGTGTCGTTTTCCGCGTCGGGTATGCAAATTGGGGATTTCCGACGATCCACGAACGTACGCGCGGCCGTCGCATTTTCTAACGTCGTCTGTAGTCTGCTTTTTCCGGCGTATAGTTAAACCTGGTATTTTGCCGCATATAGATAGACTTGCCATGTTAAGTATGGCCGTCGTTCCTGCGTCGAAATTTGAATTATTATTTTTTTTCCGTAAGTCGTCCGTGAATAGGGATGGAAGTAACTCACGTCTAAGTTAAAAAAATGAAGTCGTTGCGACGTCATTTCGTGCAAAGCACGGCGGGAAATTTCTGGACGACGAATGCGCAGTTCATTTGGCGCGGGGACGCGCTTCATTTAAATGAAACCCGCCCCCTACCCGCCGATTTGAATTCCGCCGCCAGAAATACACTACGCCGCCGTAACTTACGCCGCAAAATCTTTGTGGATTTGAAATTCTGCCATGTAAGGTACGGCGGCGTAGCGTATCTCTGATACGCTGCGCCTAACTAAATGTATGTGAATCTGGCCCTTAGACACTAAATTCGAATGACAAGTCGCACCCCATGTTTTTCAATGACAACCGTTCAAATATGTGCGACTTAAAGTCTTTAAAAAGGTTCCTGCACTACTTTGGTCTGACTTTAATGGTACTCGAGTGCCATAGACTGCAATGTAAACCCTCAAAAGAAGGTTATTGGTGTGACAGTTGTCCATTATCATTGATCAAAGCCAAACATGCATCCAAGTCGCACCAATCCTAAATTGCGTCAAAGTTGCACTCTAATTCGCATGACTTTAGAGTTGTACAAGTGTGAATGGAGCCTTATAGCAAGTTGTGAAAACAGAAAATTCAATGCAAAAGAAACATTGATAGTATAATCTCACTTAAATTAAAATGTATAGAAGAACAACAAAATCCACTTACCTAGGTCCAGTGCAAATTCCGCAGTGCATGATTCTGAGCAACCAACAAGAACTGACTCCTCCAAGGTCAACTTGTCTGTTCCGTGCTGGCTGAGGGTTTTCATTAACTCTATAAAGCCAAAAGGACGTATTATAAAATTATTATAAAACGTGGTCCATACAGCACTTAATAATGTCTTGTCTTATAGTGTAACTAAAGGCACTATTTTAGTTTTGGAGAGAGTTTAGAACCCCTGGCAGTTTTTATTGCTGTCTGTGCCCCCATTAGGGATATTTGTCCAGTTTACAGTTATCATTAAAAATAAAATCTGTGAAAATAAAAGAAAATCCCATATTTTGGGTAGACACAAAAACACTAATTAAGGGGAAATCTTCCATAGGGGATACTAATTCTGGTAATCCAGGCGACACCCCAGGATTCCCTCACTTCCTGTCCTTTGCTATGGGACAGAAAATGAAAGGTAATCTACCCAATGGGACACAGATGGAAAAAAAAAAAACACGGACAGGGGTTATAACCCTTCCTTTATTCTATCCAAAATTAAAAAAATAAGTTTGCCTTTAGCTACATTTTAACTATATCCACAAAATAAGTCGGAGATGAAAGGTCACATGATCACTGGTCTGAGCTTGGAGCAGGTTACTTATTCACAAACATTAACTGTCAAAGCCTGCAGTTGCTGCTGTGATAAAGGTTTGACTTGGGGGCGGGGAGCATGGGATACCCCCAGTGCCGATCCTGACCTTCCTGGGGCCCTAAGAAAAATGACATGTCACATTAAAGTTGAGAGTCGAGAAGTGGCGGGGGGGGCTGCCGAAAAATGACATGTCACATTAAAAAGTTGAGAAGCGGGGGCGCTACCGACAGTGACATTAAAGAAAGATTAAAGTTGGGAAGCGGAGGGAGGGTGTGTTTTGCTGTCGGAAATTACATCTTACATTAAAGTCAGAAGCGGGGGGTGCTTACTTTTTACCTCTTCTCCCATGCAGCCAGTGAGTTGAGAAGCGGGGGGAGGAGCCAAAAATGACTTCTCACAAGGCGGGGCCTCTAGTAATTTGGGGGGCCCTCCGCAGCTTTGCGGGGCCCTAAGCGGCTTGCATAGTAAGCCTATAGGGCGAATCGGCCCTGGATACCCCTAATAAAGGAACTTTGAGTAAATAGAGGACACCTTTTTCTGCCAGCTTGTCTGTCTCTGTGTCATAAAGCCAAGAAGGTAGATGACACTAAGTTCCCACAATGATCTCTTCTGACTGAGTAATCAGCTAGGGCCTCCTTGTAGAGCTGAGCACTCTTCACAGTCACTAAGCCTCCAAAATCTGGTCAATTTACTGGAAATTCTTCAGTGAGGGTAAAACAAGCTCACAATAGCACAGGAAAGCTGGACATCCTCCTCCAACTTCCACTGGGTACTCTTCAGCGAGCTCTACAAACCAAAATTTAAATCTGGGCTTTTGAATAGGCCCCTCAGAGTCATAAGAGGGCCAATGAAAGCTGCAGAGCTGGAGGATTGTCTGTGTAAATCCAGGAAGTGAACAGGCAGCAGCTTCAGCTGCTCACAGTTAAAATGGTTACAGCCAGACTCAGTGGAGGGAGATTTCTGCAGCATATTTGGCAAGTACTGTACAGAATCACAGTATATATAAAATAATATGCAAAGTGGTTGGAGGGAAGCTTCAGAATGGCAAAGATGTTTTTATTACAAATTATGTGAGCAGACTGCCGTTGCTCTTTAACTTAAATTTCATTTTACATTTAATTTGTATATTTTTGAGGTGAAAAGGAAAGAAAATATATTATTACATATTGCAACAATCAGGAAACAAGAAGTTCAAATTTACCTGAACAGCTTAACACTGGTGCATAATAAGTACTGTCAGACTTGCGTACAAGGGGTGAAAGATTGTGGAACAGATAAAATGATCCTAATTTTAGCGCCTGGCGACAAATTTCATCATTTTCCTTTAATTCAAACAGGAAGCTGTGGATAAATAACAACATAATGTTAAGCAATATATTTTCACAGAACACGGAAAAGCGAGAAGAGGAACTATTATGTTTTATTGTTTGTTTGCACAATGGATGCATCCACAGAGAATAATAGCACAGTAAATAGGTTTCTCCTTGGGAAGTGGCATTCTGTTTTAGTCTTTTTATGTCATGATGAGTAATCTTTATCAACCTTATCAGATTGTGTATGTCACTTCTAGTGCATGAGGGTGGGCTTAGTACCCTCCCCATAACCACTAACAACATGTTTACATGTTCCGATTTAAGTGCCTTTATATCTGAATGTACAAGCTGCAAGGCTAACTTTTCATATGCAGTATAAGTCTGGGTTCACACTTCATTTGGATACGGCTCACAGCAGGGGTCCGGTGCGTCTTGTCTTGGTGCTCCATTCTTTATGGAGCACTGCAGGTGAGCGCTGCAGGGAGGGAGAGACAGAGGAGCGGAGGGGGGCGGCAGTCCGCTGTCACTGAACCCGGCCCACTGAGCCATCGGCCCACCGGAAAACTCCCTGTAGTCCCAATGGCCAGTCCATCCCTGATTGCCAGGTCAGCAGGGCTGGACTGGGACAAAAATGTGGCCCTGGACTTCATCCAGACTGGCCCATTTTGACAGGTCTCTCCCATGGCGGCCGGACAACTCCCGCACCCCCCCGGCCCCCCAAGCCCCCTCTCCCCCTTTACTGGCCACTAGCCGTTCTACTTTATTAGAGTAGAACGGCTGGTACTGGTACTCTTATAGGCAGTACCAGTGGGGAAGCTAGACATTATTTCACCCGGGGCAAAGAATCAGTTTGGTGCCCCCCCTTATGGGACAAGATTAGGCAGAAGTGAGAAACTCCCAGGCCATAGCTGTTGAGACAGCTGTCTGTCCTCTCCCCATGCTCCTCTGTCGTTGTCCCTGCTCCTCTGGTCCTCCCCCTGCTTCTGTGTTCCCCCCAGGTGAGCGCTGTTGGGAGGGAGAGGAGGTGAGCGCTGTGGGAAGGGAGAGACAGAGGAGCGGAGGGGGCGGCGATCCGCTGTCACTGAAGCCGGCCCACTGAGCCATTGGCCCACCGGGAAACTCCCTGTAGTCCCAATGGCCAGTCCATCCCTGCAGGTCAGTAACACAATAGGCTCAGTTCACAAAGCTTACACACTAGGACAGGGGTCTCCAAACTTTCTAAAGAAAGGGCCAGTTTACTGTCCTTCAGACTTTAGGGGGGACAGGACTTTATCCAGTGGGGGTAAACTATGCCTGATCTTTGATATTAGGGGGAGAAATAGTTGGTGTCGTTGGGAGGAATAGTGCTCCATTTTTGTTGTCAGTGGAAGGAATAGTCCCCTATTGTTAGTTGTCAGTGGATGGAACAGTGTCCCACTCTGTTGGTGTCAGTGGCTGGCAGGAATTATGCCCCAATGTTGGTGTCAGTGGCAGGAATAATGCCTCAAGGGCCGGATAAAGGCAAGCAAAGGACCGCATCTGGCCCCAAGGCTGTAGTGTGGAGACCAGTGCACTAGGATAAGCATACTTTTTTTTTAATGGCTTATTTTAAACTACCGTATATACTCGAGTATAAGCCGAGGTACCTAATTTTACCACAAAAAAAAATGGGAAAACGTATTGACTCGAGTATAAGCCGAGGGTGAGAATGCAGCATCCACTGTAAGCGGAAAAGAGGGTCAACAGCCCATTTGCACGTCTCACTATGCCCATTGCAACCTCACTGTGCCAACCTCACTGTGCCCATTGCAACCTCACTGTGCCCGTCCTCACTATGCCCGTCCTCAGTGTGCCCGTCATCACTGTACCTGAAAATGAGAGGCTGCGGGCGTCCATTCAATGTTTAAAACTCGCGGTCTCCTCCTGTACCCTTCCGTGATAGGCAGCTTACACAGTTCCGCCTATCACGGACGTTGTCTCATCCTCGGACTCAGTTTCCCAGCAGACACTGGGAACAGTGTTCCGCCAATTACGGACGTCCGAGGATGAAAAGGCGTCCGTGATTGGCAGAACAGTGAACATAGTGTCTGCTGGGATGGGTGAGGATGAGAGAACGTTCGTGATAGGCATTTCTCAGCAGACAGAGTTCCGCCTATCACGGAAGGGACAAGAGGAGACCACAAGTTTTTTTAAATGATGGATGCCTGCAGCCTCTCAATATTTCCAGGTACACTGACTCGAGTATAAGCCAAGGGGGGCATTTTCAGCCCAAAAAAAGGGCTGAAAATCTCGGCTTATACTGGAGTATATACAGTAAGTCTGATGAGAAATAAAAAAATACCAGTCACATAGTTAAAAAGATTCTTATCCCTGTGTTAAAGCTTTGTTAACTGAGCCTAATGTCTTTGAAAAAACTTCTCTACCCAGGGGCGGACTAACCATTCAGGCACTTGGGCACTGCCCGAGGGCCCCATGCAACTAAGGGGGCCCCATCAGGGTTGCCAGCCTCAGTAAAACCAGGGACGGTATGTAAAAATCTGTGTTTTTATAAAAATTAAAAATGATTTTATAAAAAGATTATAGCTGCCCCCGCCTCTCCAGTACCTTTTCAGTGTGTGTATTTGTATACTGTGTGTATGTATACTGTGTGTATACTGTGTGTCTGTGTGCGTGTGTATACTGTGTATGTATACTGTATGTATGTGTATACTGTGTGGCCCCATAATCTATTGCCTGGGGGCCCCATAATCTCCTATTGCCCGGGGGCCCCCATAATCTCCTATTGCCCAGTGGCCCCATGAGTTGTCAGTCTGCCCCTGTCTCTACCTATCTCAGACTCAACTGTATCTTTTTGCTTGGAAAACTTATTCCCACCCATCCCTGACTCAGCAGTCTCCTTGTAAATGCCACTGCCCCTCATTACCAGCACAGCACCTGGAAATGAGACTATCCCATCTC
Source organism: Rana temporaria (assembly GCF_905171775.1). Taxonomy (NCBI): domain Eukaryota; kingdom Metazoa; phylum Chordata; class Amphibia; order Anura; family Ranidae; genus Rana; species Rana temporaria. The sequence continues at coordinate 92,861,393 of NC_053496.1, forward strand.
TAACTTAGAATCTAAGACTGCTTTCACATTGAGGCACTTTACAGGCGCTATAACGCTAAAAATAGCTCCTGCAAAGTGCCTTGAAAGAGCATCTCCTCTCACTCCAATGTGAAAGCCTGAGTGCTTAAGTTGGCTTAAATAAAAGATTATTAGGTAGATTCAGAAAGAGTTAGGCCGGCTTATCAGTAGATAAGCCGACCTAACTCAGAATCTACGCTGACTTATGTTTAAGTGTATTCTCAATCAGAGATACACTTAAACATATCTAAGATACGACGGCTTGCGCCGTCCTATCTTAGGTTGCAATATTTCGGATGGCCGCTAGGTGGCGCTTCCATTGCAGTCGGCGTAGAATATGTAAATTAGTAGATACGCCGATTCACGAACGTATGCCCAGCCGACGCAGTACTTTTACGCCGTTTACGTTAGAGCTAGGCCGCCTAAAGTTAGAGCTAGGCCCTAGTTGGAATAGTAATGTTAAGTATGGCCACCGTTCCCGCGTCGAAATTCGAAATTTTTACGTCGTTTGCGTAAGTCGTCCGTGAATCGGGATTTACGTAGTTTACGTCCACGTCGAAATCAATAGGCCCGTGCGGCGTACTTAGCCGCAATGCACACTGGGAAGTGTAGGCGCAGTTAAAAAAAAACGTCAAAAACGTAAGGTCAAGCCCCATTAACATAAAACACGCCCCCTTACACACATTTGAATTAGGCGCCCTTACGCCCGCCCGCTTTAGGCTACGCCGCCGTAACTTAGCAGGCAAGTACATTGTGAATCATGTACTTGCCTAGCTAACTTACGGCGGCGTAGCCTAAACACACTAAGCTACGCCGCCGCAAAGTTGCGGCCATCTTACTGAATCTAGCTAATATATACCGGTACATACACTAAGGCCCGGATTCACAAAGCACTTACGCCGACGTAAGTGCAAATGTGCGCCATCGTATCTGTGCGCAAGACCCACAAACAGAGATGCGCCTAAAACCAGGCTACACCCCGCCGACGTATCTTGCTTACGCCGGCGTAGAGTGGGCGCACATTTAGGCTGGGAGCATGGTGCCGCTCCCATTGATTAGTCATTCAAACATGCAAATGAGGGAAATACGGCGATTCACGAACCTGCGTGCGCCCGACGCAGGCTACGAGAGGTGCGTGTAATTTGTACGTCCGGCGTAAAGATAAGCCCCATAAAGGAAGTGTAACCCAGCAGCAGACATGCAAAGGTCTGCACCAGGGAACACAAGCCGGCCAAGCCGGCGTATTTTACGTTGGACGTGTGTCTGGATGGGCGTAGGTTACGTTCATGGCGTACGCAGTGATCCGGCGTATCTTAGGCAGTTGTCCCGACGTGGTTGTGAGCATGCGCAGAGGGATGCGTCCACGTCACGACGCATGCGCAGTTCGTTAAACTGGCGCTCGGACCATCATTTGCATGGGGTCAGGCCTTATTTGCATGGGTCAAGCCCACTTCCACCTACGCCAACCTGCGCCTTCGAAACCTACGCCACGCCGACGCAGCGTTGGGAGCACTGGCTTCCTGAATTCCATGCTTGCCTCTCTGCGCTGCGTAGCGTACATTGGTTTGCGCTACGGGGGCGTAATGTGCGCCCGCTCTCTGTGAATCTGGGCCAATATGCCTACATTTGTTTTATATTAGGTAACAAAAAAACTTTAAACTTCTGAATGGGCACACATGGGCTGATCTGTTTACAGAGAAAGGGGAAATAAGGTTGTCATTTGCATACTGTAACTATGTGCCACTCCTACATACACTGTAATTATGTTTTAAAATATCAAATACAAAGCAGTGAATTCATTCTCAAAATAGCTCTGTTTCACCAGATTTCCAAGCCACGTAATTTTACTGCTGGAAATTTCATCATACGATCCTGCCCAGAGCTAAGTACACAATAACATTCCTAAGCGCAGAGTATTAAATGGCAATTGAGTTTCCTCAAGAGTTCTTCTCATACTTAAAGAAGGCAAATCAAATAAATGTTATAAAGAGTTAAAACCAATGATAATAGAAATAAAATTAATACTACCACAACTAACTATATATATATTTTTTATCAGCAGATATTAAAGGGGTTGTAAAGGTTCGTTTTTTATTTTCTGAATAGGTTCCTTTAACCACATCAATACCGCACATAGACATATGACGTCCACAAAGGGGATCTCCCATCCCGGGTGGACGTCATATGACGTCCTGTATTTTGTGCGGTGATATCTGAATCATGCCTGCAGCTAGAGGCATCATTCAGATATCATTGTGTTCCGGCGGCAGTTCCGCCGTTTGATCGTTCTTATAGGCGGCGGGAAGGGACATCCCCCCTCCCACCACCATCGGGTGCTTCTCCGGGCTCTCCCGTGCCATCAGGGGCCCGGAGAAAGAATTGCCCAGCGCCGGATAGGAAGCATAGAGATGACTGGTGACCAGATGGTCACCAGTCATCTCTATGACTGTCGGAGGCCCGGGCACGATGTGATGACGTCACGCCCGGAAACCGGAATGTAAACAAAGCCGCAATTGCGGCTAGTAAGCATGAGATCGGTGAAATTTTTTTCACGATCTCATGCTTTCCAGCCTGGAGGAGCGATGTGGGGTCTTATTGACCCCACATCTCTCCATAAAGAGGACCTGTCACACACATTTCCTATTACAAGGGATGTTTACATTCCTTGTTATAGGAATAAAAGTGATCAAAAAAATAAAAAATAAAATAAAAAAAGTGTAAAAAATGTATAAAAAAAAAAAAAATGTAAACGCCCTTGTCCCCGGTAGCTCACGCTCAGAAGCAAACGCACACCTAAGTCCCGCCCACGTATGTAAACTTTGTTCAAACCACATATGTGAAGTATCGCCGCGTGCGTTAGAGCGTGTGCAACAATTCTAGCACTAGATCTCCTCTGTAACTCTAAACTAGTAACCTGTAAGAAAAAATCTAAGCGTCGCCTATGGAGATTTTTAAGTAACGAAGAGTTTGGCGCCATTTCATGAGTGTGCGCAATTTTGAAGCGTGACATGTTAGGTATCTATTTACTCGGCGTAACATCATCTTTCATATTTACAAAACAATTGGGCTAACTTTACTGTTCTGTTATTTTTTTAATTAATGAAACCATTTTTTTTCCAAAAAAAAAGCGTTTGAAAAATGATTGCGCAAATACCGTGCAAGATAAAAAGTTGCAATGACCGCCAATTTATTCCATAGGGTGTCTGCTAAAAAATTATATATAATGTTTGGGGGTTCTGAGTGATTTTCTAGCAAAATAATGATGATTTGTTTTTTTTCTTTGTCTGAATTTCTCACTTCCTGTTTCTCCTCAGTAAGCTTGTCCCCATGATCCGAGCCGTTCAGCTTACTGAGGAGGAAGAGGAAGTGAGAAATTCAGACAAAGAAAACAAAGTAAAAACACATTTAGAAGGGAAATCGAAGGAAAAGGTAAGTGAACCAGCAATGCACTAGCTTAAAGGAACCTATTTAGAAAATAAAAAATTAACCTTTACAACCCTTTTAATGTGGAGTCCTGCCGAAAAAATAAATAAATAAATAAAAGTCAGCAGCTACAAATACTGCAGCTGCTGACTTTTAATATATGGACACTTACCTGTCAAGGTCGCCTGCGATGTCGGCACCCAAAGCCGATCTGTCCCTCGGCTCTCGGGTGGAGGCGCCGCCATTTTCGGTAAGGGAACCAGGAAGTGAAGCCGCAAGGTCCCTGCCTATTTCTGAGACCTATGTGTCTCCCAGAAGACAGCGGGGGGCAGAGGAGGGGCCAGACATGATGTAGATCACAGCGTATACTGCGGCGATCTATGGCCTGGAAGTGGGAGAAAATACCTGGATTACACAGGTATCTGCTCCCCCACCCCCCCTGAAAGGTGTCAAATGTGACACCGGAGGGGGGGGAGGATTCCGAAAAAAGCGCAAGTTCCATTTTTGGGTGGAACTCTGTTTTAAGCTAACATTTCTTCAGTAATAATGAAAAGCTGAATGAGTAAGCTAAATGAGTAAGCTCAAAGCAGAATATAATATAGTATACTAAACAGGTGTTTATTTTTATATTATATAAGGGCTGCGTGCATTACATTCAGTGCATTAAAGGGGATCTGGTACCCAGAATTCCTTGGAAAGTTTGGGAGCCTCTTATTTCAGCTCCCCATGCACCTCTTATGTCTAAGCCACCCTGTGTCCATTAGGGGCACAGGGTGTCTGAGAAAATGTGGCTTGGATTACTTGAAATGGGACAGTAATATGTATCCAGAATATTTCCCAGGATATATATATATATGTATATATATATATATATATATATATATATATATATATATATATATATATATATATATATATATATATATAAAGACTATTCTTGGTATGTTTAATTCTGAACTCAATATGTTAATTGAAAGAGCTGATCACATTGGCCTCTGTACAATGTAGAAGATGGGCCGACTCCTACTGGAGATCCTGCTATTGTGAGAAGGTGTCCTGTGTTTATACTTCTGATCATGTATACTGTGTGAAGCTCGGTGACAACAAGTCCAACCTGTAGTGAAATCCTGATTAATCACAACAATGGCCAGGTGGGCATGAAGTCACCTCGGCTGCTTTAAGGGATTCATTAATTAGCTCATGTTAATTTATGTTTCTGGTTACAGGTATATTGTTCGAGTAATATGAGTAGGTGGGGGGGGGGGACTCCTCTTTAACTGTATATAAGACTGTAATCTTGTTCTAATAAAGAGTTCATGTTGAGCAACCAAACGAGTATTGCCATTTTTGTGATTCTCAGCGGTTGGAATATCTGATATTTTTATTCAGACTGGGAGGAAGCGGTATATGACAAAAGCACTTAAGCGGAGTGTGGGGCCTTTCATTACAGGACCTGTATGGAAATTGGAAATGCTGTTACCGACCTGTCTTTTTTGTATCTATCATCTACTACTTGATCACTCACTGACCTAGGACAAGCAAGTGCAAATTCATTCTTGGGACAGGGGCCAGCACCTTTTAAAGGAGTTGTAAAGGAAAACATTTTTTTTTGCTGAAATTACTGTTTACAGGGTATAGAGACATAATAGTTAACGGATTCCTTTTAAAATTGATTAAAAATAGATAAAAATCAATCATATAATGTACCTACAGTTTCGTTTTTGCATTTAGTTTCGTTTTTGCATTTAGTTTCATTTTTGCATGTTATCCTGCCTCTGTGCTAGACAGAGCCATAGAGCAGTGATGGTTTGGAAAATGAAACTAGAATCTCCCAGTACTTTGGTCATCAGGAAACAGACAACCAGGAAGTCTCCAGAACAGAGAAGGATTACAGCAACATCAGAGCAAAAACGAACAATGGGGACATGAAACCAGGACTGCAGTAAGGTAAAGGAAGCTATTTAGCTAAAAAAAAAAAATCCTTTAGTGACCCTTTAAGTCCCTATACACATTGGATGTATAGCAGCGATGCATGGGGCTCCAGGATTTAGGGTACATATGCGCCATCCAGTCCTGCTATCAGCAGCCTGTCAAACTCTATGAGAGGCTGACAGCTGCTGCGGCTGGATGGGGCTGGGCGGTGCACTCAGCTGTACTTTAATTTACGGCAGTATGCACCCACAGACAAATGCCCAGAATACAAGAAGGCTGACTGAATACAAGACTCCCTATGAATGGCTGAGGTGGAGATCCTGACTTTATATGCCCACCTCTCCACCTAAGCCAATAAAGGGAAGTCATGTATTCATTCATAAAAATACAAGACTTCCTATGAATGGCTGAGCAGCATCCAGCAATACTCAATTTCGCTCCAGTAACAAAAGTGGATATCCCCTGTCCATTGCTGAAAAGCAGCACTGTATACAATATGTACTGTAGCTGATGCTACATACAGTCTATGCAGTGCTCACAGCAAGCATATCTGTTGGTAAAGAAAATTGTTAGTTTGGGCCAACTAAAGTTATCTAAAGTCATTTTAAACCTGGAGTTAGGCTTTAAAACAACAGATGCAGCTTCCAGTATATTTAGGTAAAAGCCATAGGAACCTATATTAAAATTTCTATTACAAAAAAAAAAGTTAATCAAATTTTTGTGCCGTTCTACAAAATTCAAAACCTGGACTTGGATGCCAAAAAAAACAAATACAGAATTTAAAAACTTTACATTTCTATATGTATAGCTAGAAAGAAGAAATCATAATATACATGAAATCATTTTCAGGACTAGGAAATCAGGTTCTGAAAATGCTATCAGTCTGACTTACCGTGTCTGTTTGACGTAGGATGAGCACCATCTGACGTAAAGGCATCTGGCAGGACATCTGACAGCATTAAACATCTTCTGCTTCTAATTTCTACAACTTAAAAAGCACCAAAAAAAAACAGAACAAAAAAAATGATAAATGATATTAATTGCTTACTTGTGTCATTTCTGCTGATATATTCAATCTTTCTACCTAATCCTATGACACGTAAAATCCTAATGCCGCGTACACACGATCGGTTAAACCGATGAGAATGGTCTGATGGACCGTTTTCATTGGTCAAAACCGCTCGTGTGTGGGCGCCATCGGTTATTTAACCATCGGTTAAAAAAAAGCCAACTTGTTTTAAAATTTAACCGATGGATTCCCAACCGATAGAACAAAACCGATCGTTAGTAGGCACCACCTTTGGGTAAAAATCCATGCATGCTCAGAATCAAGTCGACGCATGCTTGGAAGCATTGAACTTCGTTTTTTTCAGCACGTTGTTGAGTTTTACGTCACCGTGTTCTGACACGATCGTTTTTTTAACCGATAAAGTCTCTAACAGGCTTTTATTGCTGTCTGTGTCCCCAATGTATGTGTCTATTTTTCCTGATGACCAACATGTTCAGAACGTGTTGGGAAGTCCAAAAATGTTACAGCTGTCATTGGAACAGGAGGGAGGGGAAACTTTCCATTGAGCACACCTGTTCTGGTAACAATTGCCTATTTTTAGATTTTATTTTTCTCACTTCCTGTTATGTCTCGGGGACAGGAAGTGAAGAGACATCTCCCCAACAGGGCACAGACAACACAAAAGCACAACACAAAAGCAAAGGTTTTACCATACTATATTGTAGCCAAACCACCCAAAAACATTTTGGCTAAAAATATTTTTTAATCAAGTTATGAATGTTTCAAGTAATCATTTTCAGACTTGGAAAACAATTCTTCCAGATCTATTCACATTTTATCAGGTTGTAACTGAGTTAAAAGCTACAACCATGCACAAATGTATTACAGATAAGGTGCACTGTCTATTTTGCACTGTCTATAAAATCTCAGCATGAAAACTTTCAATTTTTGGTTTCAATTTTAGACAGCGAAAGGGAAGAACATCCAAAAAAACTGACAAAAGATTCACTGGGGAACTAATTTTGTTGGAGTGCAGCACTGAAAGGTGCTTGTGCCCAATGCATCTGCAGAATCTATAAAACAATCTATAAAATACTTTTATAATTCCCCTTCCCAAAAGAAGCTGCAACAAATGAATCATAAAAATCCAGCACTTAGCGAAAAATAAATAAATAGGTAACTAAAAACTCACACCACAAATCATATAAAAATTCACAAAAATGTAACTTAATAAATAAATCAAATACATATCATATAAATAATAAAATTCAGTGCATCACAGTCATAAGTCCATAAACAACTTTAGTCTTCATATGATACATAAAGTGTAAAAAAAATTTGCTTATTTTCAGTCTTAGTAGTATAAAGATCAAGAATCATGTAAATCATGTAAGTCCACAAACTACATTAGATTGCCCATTTGATAAAAACATGTACAAATCTCCACTCCTAAAGTAGTGGTAAACTCTGCTGTATTTCTTTTTTTAGGCGCCACTAAATTGGTTTTGCCATTCACCACAAATTAGCCCATTATGACAGACTTACCTGCTAAAGAAGCACTCAAACATGCACCATGGTGACTCAGAATCACTCACTAGATGTATTTTACCTATTATCAAAAGATAGCTGAAACGCTCTGCGTATTGATGTCAGATAAACTGGGAGGTAAAAGATACTGGGGTTGATTTACTAAATGCAAATAGACTGTTCACTTTGCAAGTGCAGTTGCATTGGAATTCATGCATCCGGGTGGACAGGCGTGTGATTGGGTATTCTTTGCAAAATGAGGGCTAGTTCACACCTTATGCAGTCCAGTGCGTTTTTTTTTTTATATATCAAAAATGCATGAAAGTGAACACAGTGGGCTAGATTCAGATAGATTAGCGGATCTTTAGATCCGCGTAATCTATCTTATTTCCGATCCGCAGGCACAAATTTGAGAGGCTAGTGCAGTTTTCAGAAAGCACTTCCCTCGAAAGTTGCGCCGGCGGATCGTAAATCCCCCGGCGGAATTCAAATTCCGCAGCTAGGGGGAGTGTAGTATTTAAATCAGGCTCGTCCCCGCGCCGATGTAACTGCGCATGGGCCGTCTGCGAATTTTCCCGGCGTGCATTGCTCCCAATGACGTCATTGGTTTCGGCGTGAACGTAAATTACGTCCATCCGTATTCGCGACCGACTTACGCAAACTACGTAAAGTTTCAAAACGCGGAGCGGGAACGACGGCCATACTTAACATTGGATACGCCGCATATAGCAGGGGTAACTATCCGCCGGAAAAAGCCGAACGCAAACGACGTAAAAAAACAGCGACGGGCGGGCGTTCGTTTCTGAATCGGCGGATCTCCTTATTTGCATATTCGTCGCGTATACAAATGGAAGCGCAACCTAGCGGCCGGCGGGAGATTGCAGCCTAAGATCCGACGGTGTAAGTCACTTACACCTGTCGGATCTAAGGGAGATCTATGTGTAACTGATTCTTATGAATCAGTCGCATAGATCCAACCGTCGGATCTCAGAGATACAACGGCGTATCAGGAGATACGCCGTCGTATCTCTATCTGAATCTCCCCCAGTGTCTCCCCGCAGGGATGTAGTGCCAAGGGAGGGGGCGAGCATGCTGACTAACCCCCAGCCATAACGGTTTGGATGATGGGGGCAAGCTTACTGAAGAGAAACAGGAAGTGAGAAATTCAGACAAAAGAAAAAAAAAACATTTAGAAGGGAAATGGAAGGAAAAGGTAAGTGAACCAATAATACACTAGCTTAAAGGAACCTATTTAGAAAATTTAAAAACAAACCTTTATAACCCCTTTAGAGAAAAGAGGGGGGGGGAACGCATCAAAAACGCACCAAAAACGTGTCAAAAACACGGTTGCAGAAAAGCACCTGGAACGCATCCGTACTGCATTTCTATGGTGTGAACTGGCACTGAAGCTTCACCGTATTCACTAATCTCTGAGAAAATTTACTTTGCAGGCTGCAAATACAATTGCAATGTGAACAGCGTATTGCCATTTGTAAATCAACCCCATTGGCTCCTATTTCCTCATGGTTCCATAGAAAAGCATAAAGAAGAGAGGCTCATAGTGCAACAATGTATCTTTAAGAAAAGGACAAAAACAAACAGTACTCACAAAGTAAGTGCTCTGCCCAGCACTCAGGAATAGTAGCATACAAAATGAATGGATTGAGCACCACACCCTGCATATTCTGATCTCAAAGTCCACTACAGTATCTGGGTCTAGCATTGGACATAGAGCAGCCAGAGTGTTTTAGACATAAAAGAAACACAAGACGCTCTGATCTCAGATTTGAGGTTTTCAGTCTAGGGATTGTTGAACTCTCTACTTTTGCATGAGAGACTTGGGTTTCATGATAACCTCTTTTGAGGCAGTCCCATTTGTCCAGTTTCACTCCACACCTCTACAACGCAGCATTCTGTCATGTGGGACAAGTCAGTCCAGTCCCTGGACAGAGTGATTCATTTGGCACCAAGGATCAGGTTGCCCCTGGCTTAGTGGCTCATGAAACCTTATGATGGATGTCAGCCTGTAGGAATGGGGGGTAAAAGGGGGGTACATTTATTCCCTCCCCCCCTTTGCCTCATGGGGCCGCGGTGCTGGCAATATAATCAGTTTTACATTGATTTGAATGGGGCCTATTTTGATAGGTGGGTTAGGGTCACATGACCTGGAAGCTTCCAGAAGGTTAGGAGGTTAAGGAAGGATTGGGCAGTTAGGGTCAGGTGACCTTTAGAACATTCTGGAAGGCTTTTGGGGGGCTATTTAAGGAGCCTCCTGACAGAGCCTTTTGCCAGTCGCCAGAAGAAGAGTCATCGGCGCAAAGAGCTTCCCTCCCATACCCCCCCTGTCACGCCCGGTTTATGTGGTGGATTCCTGTGGTCTATTAGAACAAAGGGGATATGTGAGAATATGGTAAATGCTGGATCAGCATGAGTCTTAGTGGCTGGGTTGAGCTTTGGTGAATTTTGGATGATTTTGGTTGATAAGATAATTTTAAAAGTCAATAAAATTTATAATGTTAACATTTTTGGGATTTAAACCAATAAACCGGGCTGTGGCCTATTTTATCCAAATTTATTTGTGTGGTCTTTTTATTAGGTGCGTGTTTGCAGGTAAAGGCTGGGTTCACACTACTTTCATCCTACTTTGCTCTGCTACATTGGTCCTACATTTATCCTACATTGGTCCTACATCCATCCTACTTTCATGAACAGGATACTACTTTGGTCCGACTTCAATGATATTCAATGGGCCTGAAGTAGGATCAATGTAGGACCAAAAGTAGTACAGGGAGTATTTTCAAAGTCGGACCGACTTGTGTAGGACGCTACAAGATGCTCTCATAGGGAAACATTGAACACAGAGCAAAGTAGGATGAAAGTAGTGTAGTAGTGTGAACCCAGCCTAAGGCTGGGTTCACACTACTACACTACTTTCATCCTACTTTGCTCTGCTACATTGGTCCTACATTTATCCTACATTGGTCCTACATCCATCCTACTTTCATGAACAGGATACTACTTTGGTCCGACTTCAATGATATTCAATGGGCCTGAAGTAGGATCAATGTAGGACCAAAAGTAGTACAGGGAGCATTTTCAAAGTCGGACCGACTTGTGTAGGACGCTACAAGACGCTCTCATAGGGAAACATTGAACACAGAGCAAAGTAGGATGAAAGTAGTGTAGTAGTGTGAACCCAGCCTCAGGCTGGGTTCACACTACTACACTACTTTCATCCTACTTTGCTCTGTGTTCAATGTTTCCCTATGAGAGCGTCTTGTAGTGTCCTACACAAGTCGGTCCGACTTTGAAAATGCTCCCTGTACTACTTTTGGTCCTACATTGATCCTACTTCAGGCCCATTGAATATCATTGAAGTCGGACCAAAGTAGTATCCTGTTCATGAAAGTAGGATGGATGTAGGACCAATGTAGGATAAATGTAGGACCAATGTAGCAGAGCAAAGTAGGATGAAAGTAGTGTAGTAGTGTGAACCCAGCCTAAGGCTGGGTTCACACTACTACACTACTTTCATCCTACTTTGCTCTGCTACATCGGTCCTACATTGGTCCTACTTTCATGAACAGGATACTACTTTGGTCCGACTTCAATCATATTCAATGGGCTGAAGTAGGATCAATGTAGGACCAAAAGTAGTACATGGAGCATTTTCAAAGTCGGACCGACTTGTGTAGGACCAGTTAAGACAGCTCTCATAGGGAAACATTGATTTTCACACGTCATGCTACATGAGGCTCCCAATGTAGGACTGCTTGTCGGACAAGTGTGAACCCAGCCTAAGCCTGGCGTCTGCGGTCCCATGGGGAATAGTTCTAGGCACCCTGTTGGTCCTTGGAAGAGTCTTACCTCCTGATTAACATCATGGAGCTTCAGGTAATTTAACTTTTGCAGTGCTGGACCATCTTGCTGGAGGGTCACCTAATGCAGACTTAGTCAGCCAATGCCACACAGGTGGCACTCATTAACCATCAAGAAAGGAAACAGAAATCTCATTGAGGCAAGATTGGTAGATTGCATGTTTTTTCTTTTTTCTGGACAGAACTTCCAGCTCTAGCTTTGTATGCTTTGTACATCCCAAGCGTGGACAATAAGCAGGCAGACTTCCTCAGCCAGCAACTCCTGGGTCCTGGGGAGTGTTTTCTTTGCATGGAGATGTTCCAAAATCTGTGTCACAGATGGCGGATGCCGGATGTTACCTCCTGGCTTCAAGGATGAACACGCAACTGGGTAGGTTTTTCTCCAGGTAAAAAGGTTCTCTAGCAGAAGCAGTGGATGCTCTGGTGACTCTGTGGGATCTATGTCCTTCTTCCTCCTAAATGTTTTGTCTGCATTGCAGGATTAGAATGGAGGACAATCTCGTAATCTTCATTGCTGCAGATTGGTCCATGCAATAGGCTGTGTGACGGTATTAGAATGATATCCCCGTCAAGCATTCCCTTCTCCCCATACAAGAACATCCCCTCCTGGAATCGCCATAATAAGCCACACATGCCAAGGCTTAATGCTGGAACAAGAGACTTTAATGACACAAAAACTCAGCTTATATGTGGTTACAACCTGTTAGGAACGCCCCCCTCACACAGTGGGGTTTCCCATACAGATTATAGGAGACAAGTCGGAGCCGACCATGCAGACACATTTCTTTAGATAAAGACATCAGTGGAGTTAATTACCACACTGAAGCAATCAGAATAATTAACATACTACTTCTCTAATCATTTAGCCTGATGATACAATACACATCTTTTAAGGGTAAACACAGATCTTCTTCACACAACACAATAGACCAATTAACGTTTAGAATAGTGAGGGGACATTAGCACTTCAATAACCTGTTAGAGGAATGAATCACACATGACATTCCTTTCTACCTCTACCCACATGGCTAGCAGGGAGCATTAAACTGAAACATATAGGCAAATGCATCACAATGGCCCCCCTTTTTCTCCCTGCTCCGGCAAACCCGGTTGGACCTTTCCTGGTCCAGTAGGGTTGACGGGTTCAGAGCTTTTAGTCCGAGGTTAACTCCGTTTGGCGTAACTGACCTCCCTTGGCAACTGCTTCCGAGTCAGGTATGCCACCGGGTCGTCAGATCACACGCCGGTCAGTCCCCAAGTCTTTGTGCGATCTGCAGAGTCACCAGAAGTCAGTGTGAAGACGGCGAATGGGTCTGTGCGCCGCCGTCTAGGTGTCCCGCTATGGGAGGGGGCAGGTTATGGCTCTGAAGTGACAATCACAGGAGATTCATAAAAGAAAAAGTTATATTTGTTGAAATGCTGTAGCACTGGTGCTCAGAGTTCGGGGGGGGGGGGATCAGTGCCCCATAGGGTCAGCCACCCTCTGCTCCCTCCGCAGCCGCCGGTTCTCCTCTTTGAGCTTCTCCAGCTCCATCTCCAGTTCATGGAGCCTGGGGGGGGGTCAGCCTGCTGTGACCTCAGGTGGTTGTTCTCCTCCTCCATGCGGCTTATGCACTCCTCCAGCTCTATGTACTCACGGATCAGCTCCTGCTTGCTCATGTCCTGCAGGCTCTCCACGTGGTCCTTCATCATCAGGAACTGGGTGGTGGTGTAAGGGGCCACCGGTGGGCCCTTGGTGAACATCTCGGCCCGCATCTGGGATGCCCGCTGCGACTCCCTCTCCTCCAGTCGCTTCTTCTCCTCCCAGGTCAGCTTGTTATACGGCTTCCAGGACCTCTTCTTCTTGGGGGGTAGCCGGCGGTGCCTCTTTCTGCCCAGCTCCCTCCAGGGCCCCTCCGTCTCATGGCTGTCTCCCATGACCAGCTGACAATGGTGTTCCCTGTTGTCCGTAATACCAGATTGTACCGTGAGGACTTCGTAAATGGTGTCCAATGGTTCTTCCGGACCCAGCTCCTGGAGATCCCAAGCCGAGTCTACACAATGGGCTGCTGCTGGTGGGCGGTACCCAGGTTGAGACCAATTTGACCTGGTGTTGTCGTTCATGGGGCAATTCTGCTTGAAGTGACCCAGCTGTTTGCACCGGAAGCAGTGTTGTTCGTTGTCCTCCTGGCGTGGATAGCGAGGGCTAGATGTCACCGGTCTGTTAGGAGGTTGGTATCTAGCGGCTGGTGGGTGTGAGGGCACCGTTGGTCGTGGAGGTTGTACCCGTGGTGTGACCTGGTTTGTCTTGCGAGTATCCGCATATTCATCCGCCAACTTCGCGGCCTCTGGTAGAGTCATGGGCCTGCGATCTCTCACCCAATCTTTGACATCCGTCTGGATGTGATTGTAAAATTGCTCCAGGAGCATTAGTTGCAAAATGTCCTCTGCGGTGGTGGCCTGGCTGCTGTTAACCCAGTTAGAGGCCGACAGGGATAACTGGCATGCCCATTCCGCGTAAGAGTCTTTTGTGGTTTTGCGTGAGTCCCTGAACTTCTGTCGGTGGGACTCTGGGGTTACTGCATAACGAGCCAGGAGCGCTTCTTTAACCCTGGCGTAGCTATGGATATCCTGATCTGGCACGGTCCGGAAAGCATCAGAAGCTTTGCCTGACAGTTTGCCTGACAATATTGCAACCCACTCTCCTCTAGCTATTCGGTGCAGGTTACATTGTCACTCAAAATCTGCCAGGTAGTTATCAATCTCACAGTCCTTTTCATCAAAAGCTTTAAAAGCGCTAAACGGAATCTTCCTTGCGTCTGCTGTGCTGTACTCACTGTTCGGAGAATGTGCGGCTGCTTGTTGGACTGCTGCCAGTTTTAACTGTAGCTCTGCGTCTCTTATTTGTTTAGCCTCCTTCGCTAACAGGTCCATCACTTTCAGCACCACATCCGCTGTTGGGTTCGGACCGAACCAAGCTAGCTTCTCTCTCATTAGCTTGTTGGTTGGTGACTCCTCCTGAATCACTGGTCTCTCCATTTCTTGTACTGCTGGCGTTGCTGCAATCCCGTCCTCCTGGTCTAGCTCCATTAATTCTGCTATGATGACCCGCTTGGTTTTGTTGCTAGCAATCCTTCCACGAACTTCCAGTAGTTCTTCCAGTGTCTGCTTGGAATCCGGGTGTAAAGGGGAATAGAAGGGAAAATCCCGCTGCTGCCAACCATTTGTGACGGTATTAGAATGATATCCCCGTCAAGCATTCCCTTCTCCCCACACAAGAACATCCCCTCCTGGAATCGCCATAATAAGCCACACATGTCAAGGCTTAATGCTGGAACAAGAGACTTTAATGACACAAAAACTCAGCTTATATGTGGTTACAACCTGTTAGGAACGCCCCCCTCACACAGTGGGGTTTCCCATACAGATTATAGGAGACAAGTCGGAGCCGACCATGCAGACACATTTCTTTAGATAAAGACATCAGTGGAGTTAATTACCACACTGAAGCAATCAGAATAATTAACATACTACTTCTCTAATCATTTAGCCTGATGATACAATACACATCTTTTAAGGGTAAACACAGATCTTCTTCACACAACACAATAGACCAATTAACGTTTAGAATAGTGAGGGGACATTAGCACTTCAATAACCTGTTAGAGGAATGAATCACACATGACATTCCTTTCTACCTCTACCCACATGGCTAGCAGGGAGCATTAAACTGAGACATATAGGCAAATGCATCACAGGCTGACCCGGTAAGACTCCTGGTGGATTCTCCATGGGCTCCACCAGATTGTTCAGATCTTTAAATGGGCATTTCGTACGATTCCTAGTTAGTCTAATGCCTGCAAGGTCCATCATCAGATATGGAAGGTCTTCTTCACTTGGTGCAAGTCTTGGGGCTTCAACTCTTGGAAGCTTCTCCATGGAACGAATCCTGCCCTTCCAACAGCTGGGTCTGGACAAGTGTTTGACGCTCAGCATTATTGAACATCAGGTTTCTGCCTTTTCTGTCTCGTTTCAGAGACAACTAGCCGAACCTTCTTTGAATAAAACCTTTGTACAGGGAGTCTCCCATGTAGCTTCCCCTTTTCATTTCCATGTTACTATGTTGGATCTGAATCTGGATCTTTGTGCTTCAGAAACTGCCATTCAAACCCATTCGATACATTTTTCTCTCTACTCTCACTACGAGGTGGTATTCTTACTATCACTTCTGCTAGGTGAGTGCCTGAACTGGGCATGGAGATAAGGTGGTGGTGAGGGCCAGGACCTACTTCCTGCATGTAGTTTCTGCTTTTCATGCCAACCGGGCCATTGTTCTTCTGTCCCTTTGTCTGGCTCCAGTTCACCAAAATCAAATTTCCCTCCATTGCAGTGGCGGCTCTCCACCCCAAGGTCGGGTCGGGTCGGTCAGTTGGTCAGCATCGCGAGTGGGCATCTCCTTCCCCTGATTGGCGGCTTCCGTCTCCTCCGTCCTCCTCGGTTCCACCCTTTACTGTGAAGACACACTTTACAGAATCTGTGAGTGCTTCTTGAGTTTTTTTGAATTAAGGAACTGTTTGCCAGGTTTGCAAGGCTGCCACCTGGTCTTCTGTTCCTATGTTCTCCAAGTTCTAGCAGGTTGATGTTGCAGCCTCATCTGTTACCAGCTCTAAGTGTAGGCTTCTTTAAGCAGCTCTCTGAGCTGCAGGCAGTCTCTAGTTTTCTTAGCCCTGCTAATGTGCGTTTGTTGTGTTGCCCACAGTCTTTTGGACTGTTTGGTCTTGTCCATTTGGACTGCTTTCAGACCTCCTGAAGTCTTTCCGGTGTCCCTCAATGGCCAAGAAAAAAATATGACTTATGTAACTCACCATGACATCCTTTTCTTGGCATCCATTGAGGAGCACAGGTCTCACCCATCTGTGTTTATGATGATGCTCACGGTACTTCTTTCCAACAAAATGAAGACATGCTGGTAGTAGGAGTGGGTCATCCTGAGCTGGCCTACATATTATTTGTCAGTGTCTAATCCTCCTGTAGATGGCAGTATAATGCATATATGAAAGACCTCAATTGACTCCAAGAGAAGGATTTTTACAGTAAATAAAAAAATTCTATTTGACCCTTTTTCAGTGTTTTCTACTATTTATATCCACAAAAGAACAGTTTCGTAGATGCCCACTCTCCATACTCTCAACTTAGTCATCCAAACACAAGGCCAAAGTTTACATGCAGTTTGGTCAGGGTTTTCTGCTATAGTCATTATATCTTACCTGAAGGAATTTATGCACGGTGTCATTGCTAATGTCTTTCTGAAATTGTTAGGTGCCTGGATGTTATACCTGGAACAGGCATTTAGCAAGTGATAAAGAGCTACCAATTTGCATATTTGTTCCAGGACACAGACTAAAGCCCCGTACACACGGTCGGATTTTCGGCCAACCAACTTCAAAATCCGGCACTTTTCAAATTTCTCCGACCGTGTGTACGTTCCATCGGACCAACTTTTTTGGCTTCAATCGGACAAAAAGTTGGGTCTGTGAACGGACCAACTTTCTGTTCTGAAAAGTCCGATTGTGCAAAGTGCGACCGTGTGTACAGAAAACCATCGGACTTTTCCAAAAAAGCTAAATGCGCATGCCCCGAAATAATGAGCACCCGGAAGCCAGCTGTCTAGTAAAACTAGCGTTCGTATTCGAAAATGCTCATTCGTCACGCGGCAAGTTTCGAAATCTCAAATAGCAGCGCATATTCTTATTTTCTTTAGAATGTCCTAATATGTACATCTGCTCAACTGGTGATACGGACGGATTAAAAACAAATGTATTTACTTTGGATTAGTGTATTTTCTGGATATGAATCCAGCCTTTTTTTTATTATTTATTTGAAATTCCAAACCAAAAAATATCCCCAATTCTTTATGCTGGGCAAAGTAATAACTACTCTATTTGTGTCCCTTCAATTTTAGCAAAGGGCCTGCCTACTCACAAACTTACATTTGACTTTCCACACATAATCCACAAGTTTTTAGCATCATCATTTTATTTTGCAAAAAATGTGAAAAATAATAACAGATCCAAATACAAAACAACAGGAAGGCAGCAATTGAAGAACTGGTTGAGTTGGCAAAGCCTCTGTACCCCAGGGCATACATAAATTAGGTTAGAATCTCCAAACTTGGGGACCTGAGCATTAACTAAAATATAAGGAGCCCAAGAAGATTGTGGTCTCCAAAAGATGGGGAGCAGCAGCAGCAGACATATTTGTGCCCAGGCTGTGGTACTTCAACAGGCTGATATTTCTGCATATCAAACTGGCCAACACTCTCCACACTTCACACCTCATCAGCTGAAGCGTTAAAATTTTTAACACTCCCACCACAATACAAAAAACAATAATATATAAAAAATAAAGATTTTATGCCATAATTCGAGCATTTTTTGTTAAGCCAAACAAAAAAATACATACTCAACTACAAATAATAGCAAAAAAATGTGAAAAATCATAGATATTTAAATATAAATTAGTATCCCCTAAAATCGGGGCTCTGAGTTGGCCACTGACCCCCATGCTGCTGTGGTGGGTTGGCTTGCTGGGGTGGGTTGGCTTGCTGGGGTGGGTGGGCTTGCTGGGGTGGGTGGGCTTGCTGGGGTGGGTAGGTTGGCTGGGGTGGGTAGGTTGGCTGGTGTGGCTCGGCTTGCTGGGGTGGGTGGGCTTGCTGGGGTGGGTAGGTTGGCTGGGGTGGGTAGGTTGGCTGGTGTGGCTCGGCTTGCTGGGGTGGGTGGGCTTGCTGGGGTGGGTGGGCTTGCTGGGGGGGGTAGGTTGGCTGGGGTGGGTAGGTTGGCTGGTGTGGCTCGGCTTGCTGTGGTGGGTGGGATTGCTGGGGTGGGTAGGTTGGCTGGGGTGGGTAGGTTGGCTGGTGTGGGTAGGCTGGCTGGTGTGGGTAGGTTGGCTGGTGTGGGTAGGCTGGGTGTGCTTGGAAGCTTGTCTGGGGTTGGTAGGCTGTCTGTTGTTGGTAGGCCTGTTGTACATTGGCTGGAGGTGTGTGATCTATATCACAGACATGGGAATTAGGGTTTAGCTCCCGTTTCCTGGCCTTGCTAAGGAGCTGGACCATGATACCCTCACATAGCTCCCTTTGATCGGCATCAATTTCCCGTAGTTTGTTTGCTATAAAACAGCCAAACCCTTCTGCACTATCGGGTGCTGTCGTGATGACCGATGTGGCCCTACTTAGAAATTCAGCCGTGGCATCATCCAGATGTTGCCTCTTCTTGGCCCTTTTCCTAGGAGGGTTCAGTGTCGGGATTCTACATTGTGTGGACTGTCTGCTGGGCCCAGCCTCTTCTTGGCTGGCAACGTCCTGTGTCTGAAAAAGGAGCATCATTTTTTTTTCTTGCCATCATAACAACACATTAACATCATAGTCAGGGGCATATCATATATTTGGCACCCGGGGCATATCCAATATCTGGCACCCCCCACACGTTAAAATGTAAAAACACCCCACTGTGCCCCCTGCATACCTCTGCATCCTTCAATATCATTTTTTTACTACTGTGTACCCCTCTCCACAACTGCACGTCTGGACCCCTTTACATAACACAGCACCCTACACCTCTGGTCATGTCACCCCCCTAGCAACGCCACTGATCATAGTATATCTGAATGCACATATTTTCAGGAATACTATACCTGTGTCAAGCTGAGCTCCTCCTCCTCCTCCTCCTCCTCCTCCTCATCCTGAGTTGGTTCAGCCTCAGTATCTGTGGCCTCTGCTGATGCGGATGCAAGTGTGGACAGATGTTTTCTTGGCTCTGTTTGGTCCTTTAAAAACATCAGGCTGCTGAAGTACCATAGCTTGGGCACATAAACATCATCTGCTGCCGCTCCCGATCTTTTTGAACACTCAATCTTCTTGAGCTCCCTCTTAAAAGTGCTCCTCAGGCTCCCAATTTTTGCTTTTATTTGGGTCTCGTTGGCCCTGGGGTACACAGTCTTTGCTTCTGCCACCAGTTCATCAATTGCTGCCTGCCTTTTATTTTTATTGGAGTAGTCTTTATTGGTGACCTGCCACAGACATGTGTGTGATCTATAGAGATCAATAAAAGCAGTGATGAATGCTTTGGAATTAAGCTTTCCACCCTTTGCTTTCGGCATTTTTTGGATGAGATATCTGCAATAAAGCATACAATACGACCAATAAGTGCTTGCTGTAACTTCCTAACCTGCTTATACAATCTCTGTTTGCTCTAAGCTAAATCATGCAGTAACCACTAGTGTCCCAATGTATTCACCTACCTTCGTTCCGCGTAGACCTTCGGCTGCACGTAGAGTCGTTCCGTTAGGTTCGTGCATGCGTCCGTGACATCGAGCGCTCGTTCTTGATTTATATAGCCTACGCATGCGTGAAGCTTCGCTCTACGTGCGTCATGACGCTGGGGCGGGACCACAATCCTTTTTCTTCATGCGACATTCTGGGATGTGTGAGGGAGAATGTGATGGCGGAACCCACGAAAACGAATAGGCCCCGCAGTGGAGGCGTTTATAGAAAACACAAGGCCACCCCCATGAGCAAGGGGGAGATGGTGGAGATGGTTCGCATCTTTGAGAAGTACGATTACGATTGTAAACTCGAAAATTATGATAGGCCCAACAGCCATAAAGACTGGGTTCTGGAGAAGGTCCTCGCGGTATTGGAAGGAGATTATGGTATCCAACGAACGAAAGACCAAATCCGCAAACGATGGTCAGATTTGAAGCACAGAGAGCAAGAAAATTTAGAAGCCATTCACCGCACCATTATCAAAAGAAGTAAGTACATGTAATTTGAGAATTATTTGTCTGTACATTATAGATGGATGAAATTTAATGATTTCTTTTTCTGGTGGGGCCTACAGAAGAAGTTAATGGAAGTTTAAAAGCAGTTCATTACAATTGTAAAGTTTTTATTATGTCTTGGCTACTTTTGTCAAATCCTTAATATACTTTATTCTAATTTTTTCAACAGGACAAAGGCACAGAGAAAGACACCACAGGGGACAAAGGGAGGCTTCCCTTGGCCGGGCTCCAACAGGGGAGAGAACAGGGGAGACAACAGGCCCCAAATCTGCCCCAAAACGTAAGTTAATAAAAATGATTATGTGCTTTTGCCAGTGACAGGGGTGTTTAGAGATAGGACAAACGCCATGGTGTCAGGACTGAACTTAAGGGGTACATTACACTTTATGTTAGATGCGTGGCTCATCACTGACCATTAATGACGCATTTACAGGGTAGAGATGGGTAGAGGAGAGGCCCTGGGGATCAGAGTCACACAGAGTCACGCCTGCTAGATTTCACATCATATAAACCATATTGCCATAGCAAACAAGAGTGATGGGTGTCATCTGCCTGAGTTGTTTAATGTGGCCTATATATTGACATGTATTCACACATTTTAAATGACATCATACTCCTGTTCCCTAGCATTGCGTTTATTGTAATAATGCATAGTGTAGTACACTAGTGTGGCGCAAACTGGTTCACCAGGGCAAGATTGTTGGACTTTAAAAGCAACACATGTGATTATGTTAATATAATGTAATTTTGGCAAGGATTCATAGATGATTTATTCTTTCATTTTAGAGGATTGTGAGTGTGCTCAACACCAACCTTTGCAGGATTTGGAGGATAGTGCCGGACCCAACAAAGAGCCACCAGTCGACAGCACATCTCCAGACACCAGATATGCTGAGGGTGAAGGAGTGCAAGAAATGCAAGATGAGCCTTCGGAGGTTGTTGTTTGCCCCAGTAAGTTTTTGGAACATGTGCCTTGCAAAATCAACACCTGTTTTTTTTTCTAGGTCCACACCACACACGCCTACACCACAATAGCTAATTATTTAGTGTATTCAACATTTGAGCATGTAGAAGGGAGAGGTGGCAGTGGTGTTTAGGTAGATGCATTTGAAGACACATGGATATGCACCTGGCCCAAGATTTACAGAGTATTATCTGTAGTGTGTACATTCACTAGTAGTGTAGGTGTATTATGAAGATGAAAAAGGTTGTTAGGACTAATTGAGTGTCTAGGTTTAGGTAAGTATTTAAAGAAAATAGACCCCATTGTAAAATTTTTCGTTATTTTGGGATTGCCTCAGTCACTTCACCATCAAACACATAATACATTTTTGTCTTTTTCCAAGGCCACCAACTACCAGGATGCACTATTGGTCGGATCAGTGCTGATATGCTGCAGGCAATGACAGAGCTGGAAAATCTCAACTGGTGTTCAGAGACGAATCCGGGATTATTACGACCTGTTAGCAAAATTTTAGTTTTTTTGTATCGTTGTTTTATAATTACAAATGTTCCCTCGTGTTCAAGGTTTTATCCTGGAAATATTTGTAATTAGCCTTGTTTGCACATGCTCAGTTTGTGATAATTCAAAGAATTTGCACTAATTCTATTTGCACTACGCACATTTTGTAAAATCTGACTTTTTTCTAAAAAAAATAAGTTTTAATGGTTGGTCATTACCACAAAATGACTATCTTTATGTGTGATTTCAGGGTCTCAGCTGAGTGTTTATCCACTCTTCTTCTCCTGGTGCCTACAAATGTCATTTTGTAATATTTTAAGGGCTTGACCTTAAAATCAGACAAAAATGCACATATAGAAATGCCCAATGTATCGAGGCCAAAAGTGGAACAACTTGTCATTCTGACCCTGGGATTGCACCAGGAGAAGGAGAGTTGCTAAAGACTGTGCTAAGGGTCAGTTCACATCAGACGCAGTTTCATTCATTTTCGTGTGCATTTTTGTATGCGACAAAGATGCAGGCACAGGGTTTGACATGCACTCCATTATGGTTCCGGTCGGCTCTAGCTCACAACATGGTAGTCCGTTTCCGGTGATAAGGCTAACTACATGTTGTGAGCTACAGCCAACCACAACCCACGGGGCGCATGGAGACCACTGTGCATGCATTTTTGCCACACCCAAAAATGGAACACAGAATGAACAAAAGTGCATCTGGACAGACATTTACATTGTTAATTTTTTAGTTGTTGCGTGAAGAAAGCTGAAAAAGGAAAAATTTTGATGTAAAAAAGTTTTCAAATGTCTAGGGCTGAGTTTGAAAAGATGCATGTTTAGCATTTAACCCAAAAAAAACACAATTGTGTTATTCCTGAACTACCAATGTTTTTTGATTTTGTAAACTGCCAAAAAGTGACATTGGATTGTGCAGGATTGAACAAATATATTTTTGGAAACATTTTGTGGATTATTATTTATCTGATCACTACTACCAGTATATTTGCATATGGAAAAGGTGTGTAGCAGAAACAAAAGGCATAATAATAATACACATAGCTGTTTGTAACTTTAGAAAGGCTAATTAAACATTTGGTTGTTTCAAAATATTTAATGGTAATCACAGCAACATTTCATAAATCAGTAAAATAATAGTAAGAAACACACATAACAGCATCTTGGAAACGAATTTAAGGTTTTCAAAAGGAACATCAGAAAGGTTCACAATAAACTAAAGGACATCTTGCTGCCAAGGCACTGCCCCTCTACCCACAAAATACTCCATATATTGCTCCCGCACCAGACGGGCATTCTGGGAGGAGACAGCAGGTCTAGTTTGTTGCAGGGCTGGCATCACTGCATCTTCAGCTGGACGTCCACCTGAGGGGTCATCAGTATGCCCGGAACCTATGTAGTTAGCAGCATTCCTCCGTAGAAAATTATGGAGGATGCAGCAGCACAAAACCACATGATTTATTTTGTATTCCGCCAAGTGAATGGCAGTCAGAAAAAGCCTAAAACGACATGACAAAATGCCAAAGGCGTTTTCAACCACCCTTCTGGCACGAGATAGTCTGTAGTTATATATCCGTTGCTCACGAGTGAGGTTCCTCATTGGAAAGGGCTTCAAAAGATGTTCCCCAAGAGCAAACGCCTCATCTGCCACAAATACAAAGTTGAGGCCCTCCACGTTGTCCTGCGCAGGTGGCAAATGTAAGGTGCCAGACGTAAGACGCTGATAGAATTCGGTATGAGCCATGACACCTCCATCGGAATGACGACCATTCATACCGACATCAACATATAAAAACTCATAATTTGCTGAAACAATAGCAAGCAGAACTATGCTGTTAAAGCCCTTATAGTTATAAAAAAAAGAGCCTGAGGCCGGTGGAGGAACAATTCGGACATGTTTGCCATCAATGGCACCCCCACAGTTGGGAAAATTCCACTGATTGGCAAACTGGGCTGCAACATCCTGCCATTCCTCAGGGTTTGAAGGAAACTGTGGAGTGAAGCAAAGAAAAATTAGTTAAGACTTGAGCACAAAATATTATCAGCATTTTGAAAACATACATTATAGGGGCAAGAGAACACTAAAATATATCCAAACATTTGTGGAATAACAATTAAGAAGCAGAGCAAATAATATGCTTCATGACTCCCTCTGGTGGCAGATTAAATACATTTTGTGTAGATAATGTTAAATGCTTAAAGCTTGGCAAGTGGTAAGAACTCTCTCCTTTTCCATGGGACCAATATGGTGAACCAAGGAAGGATCAGGTTGCAACCGACTTGGGTTTTTGTGACTGTCACACCAGAGGGTAGACAATAACATAATATATACAAATAAGACAAAGTACTAATAAAATATTTTGTAGAAATCATGAAGTGTATCAAATGTGAAAACAAAGAAAAAAACTTACCCGAATATAGTCCTTCTGCAGGACTTGAATAATGGCACAGCAAGTGTCCGGAATTATGTGTCCCAGAGCCTGGGGAGAGATCCCAGTAGTAAACTTTATGTCCTGTAGATTTCTCCCTGTCGCCAAATATCGCAAAGTGGCTATGAGCCGTTGCTCTGCAGGAATAGCAGGCCTCATACAGGTGTCCTTCTTGCTAATATATGGGGACAGCAAGTTTAGAAGACGCTGGAAGCAGGCATCTGACATCCGAAGATAGTTCCGAAAATCATTCGGATTATTTTCTTGCAGCTCCCTCAGCAATGCCATATGTGAAAATTGGTCCCGATGAAGCAACCAATTTTTCGTCCAAACAGTCCTCCTCTTCCTGGTCCTGGTCCGGGCTTGAGCAATAGCCAGAACTCCAAGACCATAAACAGCCCGTTCTCTCGCTGGATTCCGCAACATCTCGTTATCGAGCGAACGCACGCAAAGTAACGAGCAAAAAGGCACGAAAATGGAAATCGGGAAAGCACTCACACGAAACGTAAACTAACTATATAGTAGCTGATGGAACGCAACGCGGGACGTACGAAACTTGAACTTCCTCTTTGAATCGCGTGGCCGTACGTTAAAACGTCACTACGTTCGTGTTGGTTGAGGAAAAAGTCCGAGTGTGTGTATGCTATGGGTGTGATCGGACAAATCAATTAAGTCAAAAATCCAAGGGAAATTTTGTTGGATGTCCGACCGTGTGTACGAGCCTTTAGATGGAATTTAAGCTATTTGATCAGCCAAAAAATTAGCATTTCCAGAAGGAAACGTCAGCATTGGCAACGTGTACTTCCATCAGTACATCACAAACCATACAAAAAACAAAAAAATTCCATTATTATAGGTTGCCTTTAGGCTGGATTCACATTACCACATAGCGCCTTCACTGCAGCGCACCAAACAACATGGTAATACACTAGCCCTGCCTTTTTGTGCTCTGATGTTTTGGAAAACCTGTTCAAATGAACGCAAGTAAATGTAACACCTCAGAAAGCAACAATGTGATTGGGCCTACAAACTAACAAACAGGCCTTTGTAACTGTTAATGGATCCCAATACTCTTTACTGTAAGCAAAGAAAACAGCTGCATTCCCCAATGATCTTGTAACCGCCAAGTACAAACATTTCATAAAGGAATTACCGAATTTTATTTTTGTTTGTTTTGATAGGAATCCACATATCATTAAAAATAAATATACACAAGGTCAGTCTGAAAAGTATCCAGCCATGTAATTTGAAAAATAGAGACATTTATCAAAGAAGATACAAGATACATTGTACGTAGGACAACGACGCCTCAGGCCTCGTACACACGACCGAGTTTCTTGGCAAAAAACAGCAAGAAACTTGGTTGTGTGTACATTGTTCGACGAGGAAACTGTCGAGGAACTCGACGAGCCAAAAAGAGAGCCTGTTCTCTTTTTCCTCAACGGGAATGGAGAAAATTGGCTTGTCGAGTTCCTCGACAGCCTAACAAGGAACTCGACGATGAAAACGACGTGTTTCGCCCGTCGAGTTCCTCGGTCGTGTGTACGAGGCCTCAGTCCCCTTCAAAGTGGGCACCTTTGGTACCTCACACAGTTCTCGCAGCGTCTCCTCCACAAGATCCTGAGTTACAATATCGGACACTATAGTTTGTGGAATCCCTAGATCAGCTTCTAGTTATTGCATTGTCAGTCCCTGGTCTTTGTTGATTGCAGCCCATGCAAGTTCAAGATTATCAGGTGTTCTGCTTGCTGCAGACCTTTCAGAATGTCGATCACTTTCAACAGATTCTCAACCATCTTTGAAGCATTTGTGCCACACTTTTATTTGCGCTGCAATCAGCATCGTCCTAAAAAGGCTTCTGAATCATCTGAATCATTTCCAGAGAGGAATGTTCAAGCTTAAAGAGGTTGTAAAGTCACATAACACAATTACTGGTATCATCTCTGTTTTTGCAAGATGTAAAGTGCAGTGTGTGTGTTTCTTTTAAATTGTAATCCTAAATACCTTTTTTCACAGCTCCTCTGTGCAGTCATGTGATCTCCCTCTGCTCTCCTTCCTTGATCTAAGAACAGCAGTGGGAGGGGCTGAGATTCCCAAGTGATGTCAGCCAGCCAGCAGAGGCAGATTATGTGACCACACAGAGGAGTTGTGCAAAAGGGTATTTAGGATGATCATTTAAAAAAAAAACTGACATACTGCACTGAATATCTTGCTAAAACAGAAAAGATACAAGTCATTGTGTTATATATTGCATTTGAATTGAGGCAGGAGGAGAGGGGAGGGGCTTGGAGGAGATTGGCTCTGGACACAGACTGGAGCTGACAGGCAAGGAGAGAGGGGAGAGGAAGAGACACTCAGAACACTGTGGGATGACGGAGGCCCGTAAACTGAACACGGTGGTCAGGGCTCAACAGCCATGATTTCCATGGTTAGCACACAGAGGGGGACACAAGAATTGGCCAGGTATTTTAGATTTAATAAAGGGACAAATGATAATTCAACAGCACTTTGCTACTGATCATGCTTTAAAGGAACAGGAGCATTTTTTTTTCTTATTTTTTTTTAGGGTAACAACCACCTTAGAGCGGAGTTATTTAAAAAAAAAAAAAAGAAAACAAACCTTTACAACCCCTTTAAAAACATTTTTTAAATGTCTTAGGCCTCGTACACACCATCGAACATGTCCGATGAAAACGGTACGCGGACCGTTTTCATCGGACATGTCCGCTGCCGGATTTTGGTCTGATGGACGGACACACCATCAGACCAAAATCCCTGCGGAAAACAAACACGGTGACGTGGTCGCGACGTGGCCGCGACGACGTGCGCGACCCTGGAAGGTCAATGCTTCCACGCATGCGTCGAATCACTTCGACGCATGCGAGGGATTGCGGCCCAGCAGACATGTCCGATGAGTCGTACAGACCATCGGACATGTCCCATGAGTCGTACAGACCATCGGACATGTCCGACGGACATGGTGCCAGCGGACATGTTTCTTAGCATGCTAAGAAACATTAGTCCGCTGGAAACCTGTCCGCTCGCCCATACAGACGACCGAACATGTCCGCGGGAACTGGTCCGCGGACCAGTTTCAGGAAAACATGTAACTGAACTGCAGTGTGTTTCTGCAAAGGAAACAGAGGTGTGAACCCCGGCCTGAGATGTTTAGTAACATAATGGGGTTAAAAAAACAAAAACAAGTACAAAAAGAGCAAATAATCACTACTGTAAGGGGTACATTTTTTTACTGTGGGACAGTGAAAGTAATATTTACAGTAGTGATTTGCTTTTTTGTACTAATAAAGGGCTCATTTTAGTTTTTTTAACCCCATTATGTTACTGGCCGATTAATCGATTATAAAAATTGTAATCAATTCATTTCATAATCGATTAGTTGTTTCTGGCCTACTGTGGTGTATGGTGAAGTGATCCTGACGAGAGTCATGGCTGGTAGGCTCAAGAGGAACCGTTACAGCCAGTTGGAGTGTGCTGGAAAAGTTCTGCTGGGAGAGTGCGGTCTCCCATGGCAACAAGAGAGGAAGTGTCACCTGGATGGTGGAGCTGCTTTGAAGAGGTGGCTCACCATTCCGACAAAGTGGGCTGGGGTGCCCGAGAGTCTGTGATGCCTAGGAGGGCATCTGTTGGTTCACAGTACACCAAAAAATAAATCTGGAGAACGGTGTGTCCGTGACTGCAATGATGAGTGTTGAAACTGAGAAAAAAAAACATCAATTGCAGCCTCACTGTGCCATCAAACGCAGCCACTGTATCATTAAACACAGACACTGCGCTCATCAAACACTGCCAATGTGCCCATCAAACGCAGCCACTGTGCCCATCAAATGCTGCCACTGTGACCATCAAATGCTGCCACTGTGACCATCAAACGCTGCCACTGTGCCCATCAAATGGTGCCACTGTGCCCAATAAATGGTGCCACTGTGCCCCATCAAATGCTCCCACTGTGCCCCATCAAATGCTCCCACTGTGCCCCATCAAATGCTTCCACTGTGCCCCATCAAACGCTGCCACGGTGCCATCAAATGTTCCCACGGTGCCATCAAATGCTGCTACTTTGTCATCAAATGCTGCCACTTTGCCATCAACTATTCCTACTGTGCCATCAAATGCTCCCACTGTTCCCCATCAAATGCTGCCATAGGGGGCACTTGTGCGTGGTGGCTGCATCCATGGACCTGCTCCCTCGTCACTGGCTTTGATTGACAGCCAAGCCAGCAAGACCCGGAAGCGAGGGGAAAGAAGACCTGCAGACGTGAACAGTGCTGGATCGAATGAGGGCTCAGGTAAGTAAAAGGGGTGTGCGGGGGGGGGGGGGGGGTGATGCTGGCACTTAAACATGTTTTTATCAAATACAAGGAATGCATTAAGGTAAAAAATGTTTAGGCTTTACATCCACTTTAAGGATATTGCAGGTGCCAGATCCTTAGCAGCCAGCTATTCACTGATTGTTAAAGCAGAGTTCCACCCAAAAGAGGAACTTCGGCTTATCTGATTTTTTTACCACTACTATTCCTTTATATTGGCTTTTAGAATTTACAAATGCAGACATTTAGAAATCAGATGAAAGGTTTAGGGCTGGAAAACACTTTTTGATAAATAAAAAGTGCATTTTACATACAACTCTATAGATCAGACCACAGTAAGGGACAAATGAGGAGGAATAATGGACAATGCTCCAAATCAGGGACAGTCCTCTGAAATCAGGGACATTTTGGAGCTATGGAGTATGTGTAGCTGCTGACGTTTAATATTTGAAGGGGAACTCCCGGTGGGTGCCAGCACCTTTACAACCAGCTATTCCCTTATTATTAAAGATGTTGGTGGGTGATGACTCTTTAACAACTAGCTGTTCCCTGATTGTTAAGGATGATGGCATGTGCCAAGCCCCTTAACAATCATCTAGCATTCATTAAATAGTGCGTGGCTAGACAACTTATTTATCAAATGTTTTTGCTTACTGTTTTTATGAATTGACTTTTAGATATGAGGTATTTACTGAGCATTTTTGCGGCAAATACAGAATAAACCTGTAGTGAATTGACGTTCTTCATATCATATGTGATATTTGGGTTAAGTGTGTCACATGACTCAAATATCTCATGCAATATCCTTTTGTGAACTGACCCCATAGCTTGTTTTGTGTGTCATATACAATAATTACTATATTTCTCTGCATATGTGTCATGGGCATCAATGCCTTTTTATTAAAGGAACGGAAAATTAGATATTTTAAATTTACGTAACTTTGCTGGTCTATATATTGTTCTGTTTTAGCTGCCAGTTATCTATAGGATTCTATAGGAATATGGAGCAGGAAGCCAGCTGCAGAATCCCCCTCCCCCTCCTTCCCAGTCATATACACACTCTACTATACCACCATCATTTTACATAGCTTCAGCTCTGGCAAGTTCCTGAAAATGTTTGATTCCTAAATGGTATTAAAAACCTTTGCAGTAGTATGAAAGGCACGGGTAAATATGGTAAAGTATATTTCCACTGCGGAGGGAAATGTATATTGTTTTTATTTTTTTCTATTATTATGTATGTGCAAACTCAAATTTAATAAAAAAAAAGTAAGTAAAAAAAAAAAAGCCTTTGCAGAAAACGCTTTTATTTATTAGTGGGCCTTTAACGCACAAGTTGGAGAGCAATGACGTGTATTCAAACTTCCCAAACATCAGCTAGTGCGCATAAATAAGAAAAGTAGCTATTTGTGCATTTAAAAAAAAGGCAGAATTGAACGGTATTCTGATTGGCTACAAAGCAAACTTTTTCTGGTGGGAATGCGCAAACAGCATCTGTGCTTTACAGCCTTGGCACACCTGCACAAACAAGCACTTTAATTTGCATCAACAATCACACACTGCTGACATTCTTCAACTTAGTTAACATACGTATTCTAAGCAGGCCTGTGCAATGTAAGTCCTCACTACTAAAGGGAAGCTCTCTGCAAAGGAATATGGGAGCTGCCCCATGAGCCTGGCTTCACACTAAGGGCCGGATTCAGAGACATCGGCGCATCTTTGTGCCGACGTAGCGCACTCACTCCCATATTTGCCCCGGCGTAACGTAAATGGGCCGGCGTAAGCCCGCCTAATTCAAAGTAGGCAGGTAGTGGGCGTGTTGTATTATAATGAATCGTGACCCCATGTAAATGCATGGCCGTACGAACGGCACATGCGCGCTCATGCTCAGAATCACGTTGCATATACTCCCTAAGATACGACGGCTCAATTCGTACGACGTGAATGTAACCTACGCCCAGCCCCATTCACGTACGACTTACATAAACAACGTAAAATACGACGGCTGTTCCGACGTTCATACCTTAATATGACTTACCCCTGCTTTATGAGGGGTAAACCTACGCCGGACGTACGCCTTACGTAAACGGCGTAGCTTACTGCGACGGGCGCAAGTACGTTCGTGAATCGGCGTATCTCGCTCATTTACATATTCAACGCGTAAATCAATGGAAGCGCCCCTAGCGGCCAGCGTAAATATGCACCCAAGATACAACGGCGTAGGAGACTTAAGTCGGTCGTAGGAAGTCAAAATTCAGGCGTATCTTGTACTGTGAATTCGGCGCACAGATACGATGACGCATCCTAGAACTTACGCGGCATATCAACAGATACGTCGGCGTAAGTTCTCTCTGAATCTGGCCCTAGATGCGGTGAAAATGTTGTTGCGGATTCGGCACTGCATCTAAATCGCAAACCCATCCATGTGAACCCATTATGGAGTGTATGTTACCGACAGCGCAATTCTGGTGCGGACCAAAAAAGGGTCCTGCACCAGATTAGTGCGAATGCGGTGCGGTTTGAGACACAAATTCATGGCTTAAATCGCACCCCAGAGATGCTGCATGTAATTCACACAGGAATGTGCAAATTACATACGGTGTCCCGCACCGCAACAGTGTGAACCCGGGCTAAGACAAGAAAATAGACAAGGGACACACAGTGAGGTTGATTTACTACAACTGGAGAGTGCAAAACCTGGTGCAGCTCTGCATGGAAACCAATCAGCTTTCAGGTTTTTTTTTGTTTGTTTTTTGTCAAAGCTAAATTAACCACTCGCCTACTGGGCACAATCACCCCCTTCATGCCCAGGCCAATTTTCAGCTTTCAGTGCTGTCGCACTTTGAATGACAATTGCACGGTCATGCAACAATGTACCCATATGAAATTTGTATATATTTTTTTTTTTTTTGAGACGAATAACGTTTTCTTTTGGTTGTATTTAGTCATCACTGGGTTTTTCATTTTAGCTAAACAAATAAAAAAACTGAAGTTTTGAAAAAACAAATTTTCTCTTTGTTTCTACAGTAATACCTTGGTTTGCGAGTAACATGGCATACAAGCGTTTTTCAAGGCGAGCAACATTTATTTATTTTTTTAATTGTTACTTGATATGTGAGCGCAGTCTTGCAAGACGAGCAGTAGAAGTATCACAGTTTTAACGTAAAAAAAAAAAAAGTGAAATTACACCCCCAAATGTGACACCAGAGGGGGGCTTCCAAAAAAGCAGAAGTTCCATTTTTGGGTGGAACTCCACTTTAAGGAGTCTGGTGCTTATCCATGTAAAGCCACTGATGTATACAGTAAAGTCGCTGGTGTATAGAGTACTGTATGTGGCCAGAGGTCCTAGGGCACTGGTGGCTCCCGTTGCTTCCTGGAGAACTCAGAAACACTCCCAGCTAAATCTAAGCGTGTATGTACACCAATAGGCTCGGTTCACACTGCCGTGACTTGGGATCTGACTTATGAGACCCCCAAGTCACATGACATGTGAAATGTCATGTTAAGTCGCCTCCAAGTCGGATCCTCATCTATATTGATGTGATTTGGATACAACATTACAGGAAGATTACGCAGGCTTCTAAAGTCACATCAAGTCGCATCAAAGTAGTACTCAATTTACCAGGAGGTTGCCTGGCAAAGTCGCACCGTAAGTCGCGTGATTTTAAGATCGCAGTTGTGTGAACCGAGCATTGGGGGTTCTTTCAGACACGCCATAAGCTTACCACGCTCTGAAAAATTATCTTTTTTTTTTTGTGGTTTTCTTTTACTTTTTTTTTTCTTTACTGCTGAACCGGAAATTTTACAGTTTGGATGTGTGTCCCAGAATGCAGGCAGGGGACACTCACCCACAGGACCCCCTGCTGTGCCATGTGGCCGCACATATAGCTGGATTCACGTAGGGCGGCGTATGTTTCTGCCGGCGTAGCGTATCGTATTTACGCTACGCCGCTGTAAGTCAGAGAGGCAAGTGCTGTATTCACAAAGCACTTGCCTCCTAAGTTACGGCGGCGTAGCGTAAATGGGCCGGCGTAAGCGCGCCTAATTCAAATTGTGAAGAAGTGGGCGTGTTTTATGTAAATAAACCATGACGCGACGTGATTGACGTTTTTAACGAACGGCGCATGCGCCGTCCGTGGACATATCCCAGTGTGCATTGCTCCAAAGTACGCCGCAAGGACTGATTGGTTTCGACGCGAACGTAAATTACGTCCAGACCCATTCACGGACGACTTACGCAAACTACGTAAAATTTTCAAAATTCGACGCGAGAACGACGTCCATACTTAACATTGGCTAGGCCAGCTTTTTCTTGGACTAACTTTACGCCTGAAAACGCCTTATGTAAACGGCGTATCTTTACTGCGACGGGCAAGCGTACGTTTGTGAATAGGCGTATCTCGCTGATTTACGCATTCTAGGCGTAAATCAGCGTTCACGCCCCTAGCGGCCGGTGGAACTAGACAGCTAAGATACGACGGCGCAGGCCGTCGTATCTTAGCTACATTTAAGTGTATCTCAATTTGAGAATACACTTAAATGTATGACGGCGCAGATTCAGAGTTACGACGGCGTATCTACTAATACGCCGGCGTAAACCTCTCTGAATCTGGCTAATAGAGTGAACCCAGCCTTAGACCTATACAGACCGTCCGCCGGTTTCCATTAATGCATCGAAGATCCAAAGTTGAAAGATACAGGTTCTGAATGAAAATGTATGGCCAGCCTTATTCTGAATTGTTTGCACAGTTTTAAAGGAAAATATTTACATACAAAATAAAATATATATTGCCCCCATGGAACTTAAATACACAATACAATAAATAACAGAAAATATATCCAGCAGATAATAGGATTATGTAAACATAATAATACAGAACACCCATCAAGTTTTAGCAGTAAATAATACATGCCTGTTTGTTTGATGATCTATAATAAGGTTCTAACTTATGTAAAACAATGCTGATAACTTATGTACATTTCTAATCAATGTGATCACCATAGATTGCTATGAGAATCTGGAGCAATCACAACATTCAAAGCTCAGCCCCTTTAAAATGTATGATCATGGGGTATTACATGGCCAGCTTCGAATCGTTGTATAATTTAATTGGGTCTATTTACTTACTTTCGTTTTTCAAGATCAGCCTTCAGCACTGATTCAGAGGATCCTGACCTTACATCCAGCAGCGAAGGATGATGGGAAATGTAGTCCAGCTGTGCTCTGGAACGTGCTGTTAGTTCTGACTTGTCCAATAAATAAACTACATTTCCCATAAAGCTGTGCACACGCTATGTAGACACACTCTGCTGGCTGGGGAGAGGAGTGCATTATGGGTACTGTAGTTTATTAGATCTCCTGGGTATGAGGATACAACCAGAACTTACTAGTGGGTTGTCAGCAGAGTAGACTGTGTGCAAGTACTGTACAGCTTGTGTATGGCAGCAGCAGGGAAAAGGCTCCTATTACTCTACACATAATACACGACTTTTTTTAAGGGACAGTGTTACATCATTTTATTTCAATCATTGTAAAATAATCATATTGTTTTTAAAGGTTGAGCAATATTTTCCCTAGCTGACATTTCCTAAACTGGCCCTACACACTACACCCTGATTGTATATAATCTGTACAATTTATAGTGGGCATACACGCATATATTTTATTATCCGATCGATATGTGATCAATAAAAATTTAATTTTAAATCAGCACACAACCAAATATGCATAATTTCCCTCCGGATTATTATTATACAGGATTTATATAGCGCCAACAGTTTGCGCAGCACTTTACAACAACAGGGAAGACAGTACAGTCACAATACAATACAGGAGGGATTAGAGCTCGTTGGAGCTTGCAGTAACAAGCACTGGTCACTCTGGAACTTTTTTCTAAAGACTTTGGGGCAGATCCTCAAAGAAATTAAGCCGGCGTATCTAATTTAAGCCGCGTAATTTAAAATTTTTGCGCGTCGTATCTTTGTTTTGGTATCCACCAAACAAGATACGACGGCATCTGTGTTAGATCCGACAGGCGTACGCCTTAGTACGCCGTCGGATCTAAGATGCAATTTTCAGGCGGCCGCTGGGTGGCGTTCACGTCGTAATCCACGCAGAATATGCAAATTAGCTATTTCCGACGATCCACGATGCGGCCGTCACATTCTTTTATGTCGTTTCCGTTCGGCTTTTTCCGGCGTATAGTTAAAGCTGCTATATGGTGGCGTACTCAATGTTAAGTATGGCCGTCGTTCTCGCGTATAATTTTGAAAATTTTACGTAGTTTGCGTAAGTCGTCCGTGAATGGGGCTGGACGCCATTTACGTTCACGTCGAAAACAATGACGTCCTTGCGACGTCATTTGGAGCAATGCACCCTGGGAGTTTTGACGGACGGGGCATGCGCAGTTCGTTCGGCGCGGGGACGCGCTTCATTTAAATGAAACACGCCCCCTACTCACCGCATTTGAATTCCACGCCCTTACGCCCGAGAGATACACTACGCCGCCGTAACTTACGGCGCAAATTCTTTCTGGATTCAAAGATTTGCAAAGTAAGTTACAGCGGCATAGCGTATCTCACATACGCTGCGCCCACGCAAATGTATGTCGATCTGCCCCTTTGGCTGCTTTATAACACTTCACGAATATTTGGACTGTTCACTTTATAGCTTATATGAATTACCTTTTTACTGCACATGCACTTTATTCATAAGCTTTCCAGTATATACATTTACTAATTATTAATTTTACACCAATAAGGGAATAAGATGCAGGTGAATCCCCAGGTAGGGAAATCAGTGCACATACTTTGGTTAGTTACTAATCACGGATATAGATAGCACTTTATTATGAAATGTTTAATTTATTTAGCTATGTTTATGGTATTAAATGAATTTATTGATGGTACTAATCTAAGTTGCTTTAGGCAGTACACTCATACATCTACACACCACTTATATCACTGCATTAACACCCTATGAAGAGTGATCTGTGGTTACCACCCTTCAGGGTATAGGTAGCGCTACACACCCCATCTTCTTCTCACTTTAATATTTAGAGCCTCTGCTAGGGGACATACCAGGGGAGGCTGCAACCTACTTTGTGTTCTAAGCGCAGATCTACACTTATGTTACTAATGTTCATTCTATGTAATGCATGAGAGGACTGCCAGAAACAGCTTCCTCCTCAGCGGCTTCACACTGCGTCTCCGGCTTCACGGCAGCTTCATCCTCGGCGGCTTCCCTCCTCCTTCCCTTGGCGGCCAATACAATCACTTCTCCTCTTGGCCAATCGTGTCCTTAGACCCGCTTCATGATTGGCCGGGAGGACAATCAGAAAGACAGTAGCGAATATTAATTCACTATTGTCGCACAACTGGGTGGGCTCTAGGTGCAGTGCTCGGCGCCCTGAGCCCACCCTTTTTGTAAGCCAATTAGAGCCTCAGGCTTTATTTATGTAGATTAGAGCCCTCAGATCGCAGGTTGGGCACCAGGGCTCTAGAACATTTTAGTATCCATGTAAATGTGTTACACAAGGATGAACAGAGTGGTTTTGGTAAAAACAGCCTCTTAGTAAAACAGAGGGGTAACTAGAACCTTCAGGGCCCCAGTCCAAGAAACCATGAAGGGCCCCCCTGGCCCCAGACCGGGGCCATCCCCACTGATCCCAGTGCCCTTTACTCCCATCATGGGACCCTTTATTATGGTCCAGCAGCAGGCCACCTTCCTACCGTCTTGGGGGCCCCCTTAGATGGAGAAATGCCAGAGCCCAGTCGCAAGAGCGACCTTTGCGACCCTGGTCGTTTTTTCTTTAACAATTTAATTGTTTTTTACAATTTTTTACATATTTTTTTAGGACTCCCCATTGGGGGCTTTGGTGTAATATCAGGGGTCTAATAAGAATCCTGATGTCTCACTTTTGAGACAAAGAAGGGAACAGATTCATATGTTAGAATGCATTAAGGTAAAAAACCTTCTAGCTTTACAAACACTTTAAATTTGTGCCTGTCCGTGAAATCTCAAAAAAGCTATGATGCCCAAGCTCTACATAGGTGATGCTTTTTAAGTCTTTACGGGTTATCAATTTAGAGTTAACCATGAATTATGACCCTCGAATTATTGCTTTCAGTCTGACATTCACAGCGATACATCAAATGCGTGGGATGTTCCCCCGATTTCCTCCTGCTCTCACTATTACAGTCATTTACCGTGGTCCCGGGCACCCCAGAGGAACCTTCAGATCCCCAAAAAGTGATTGCATGGCTCTAGAGCCTCCTGAATCACTTTAACCTGAAAGCACATTCCAAGCTTACCATTGCAGCAGCAGGTTGCTTTAACCCCTTGAATATTAGGACGTTTATAAACGTACTTTGGTAGACAAGGGGTTAAGCAAAGATGTCAATCCAGTCTAAATATTCCGAAAGAGTATTTTTCTTTATTAAACTGCGTTTTTCAACACAATTTCTGACAATGTGAGAAAACCAAATTCCAGTAGCCATAGAAACTGAAATAGTTTAAAATATCTGTTTCCACAAAAAGCAGGTGTCGGATTCTGGGCATGAATACATACAGTACAGTAATGTCACCCTGAACAACCTACCTTTTCTCGTCAGAACACATAACAATGTATTAGCATACCAATGCAAAATCATTACTGAATATCATTGCTCACAAAATGGAATTTTCTGATTTGCATGGTTTTATTTTAACAATCATTCTGCGTATGTGGGTTTTGTTTTGTGACCACTTACAAGGCAGATTTAGGACGGAGGGCCCAGAGCACACATCCAGTTTTGAATTAAGTGGATAAGGTTTAGAACCTCTGTCAGGCTTTTATTGCTATGGGGCCCTCTGGGGAGATTCACCCTATTTTCTCCTGGGTATTGTCACTGGGAGAGAAAGTGAGAAGAAACACTGGATCAGGACGTGAAGGGAAATTACTGGCTGTGATTGACAGCCAATGGCTACTGATGCTATCTTAGCCAATGAGCCCAGAGACTGCATGCAGTTTTGAATTGAGTGTCAGGTTTTTATTGCTCTGTTCCCCCTATGTCAGGTTTTTATTGCTCTGTGCCCCTCTGGAGAGATTCACCCACTCCAACACGTTTCGCCCCGACCATGGGGTTTAATCATGATTCCCCATGATTAAGCCCCGTGGGCTGGGCAAAATGCGTTGGGGTGCGGATTGGATGGAGCCCGTGCTAAAGCGTTTTCCACTTTCTATGTACAGGGTTTTGTTGTGATGTGCAACCTTTGGAACTCTTCTTTCTTTGCACTCTTCCATCTTAGTAATAGCACTGCACATTAAAAAGCTACTTTTTGAGGCACATGTGTGCATGCAGAGATGACTCAAAACAGTGAGCATAGTGAAACAGGAAGTTTGAGGTGCTATGTTATGTCTGCAGAGTGCTGAAGCTTATTTCACTCCCACACAACAAACAATATCAACTAAACGGCCTATTGAAATAAAAAAGAATCTGGAGACTTGCGTGTAACATACACTTAAAAATGCAAAATAAGGACTTTCTGTATGCGCTCTTTGATAGAAACTTGCATTACAGAATGGTCAGGAAATCTAAAGGTGATTGCACAGGAATTGTGTAGACTGTAATTTGTGCAGCCAACGTAAAGCTCCAGGAACTCCAGGAATTTAGGGCCAGATCCTCAAAAGAGATACGCAGGCGAATCTGCTGTTCCGCCTGCGTATCCCTGTTTCTATCTTTGGAACTGATCCACAGAATCAGTTTCCAAGAGATAGACAGAAGATCCGGCAGC
This sequence comes from Rana temporaria, assembly GCF_905171775.1. Taxonomy (NCBI): domain Eukaryota; kingdom Metazoa; phylum Chordata; class Amphibia; order Anura; family Ranidae; genus Rana; species Rana temporaria. The sequence goes on from NC_053496.1 coordinate 92,899,999, forward strand.
AGGTGTAATAGTTTTACACTGCCGGATCTTAAGATGCAGTACCGCGACCGCCGCTGGGGGCATTCATCGTGAAAAATTACGCGTCGGGTATGCTAATGAGGAGTTACGTCGATCCTCAAAGCTTTTTCGCGTTTGCTACGTCGCCGCTACGTTAGTTTCCCGTCACTTAGTTACACTTTTGTAAAGCAGCCCTACTTTTACACAGCAGGCGTACTGCTGTGTAAAGTATGGCCGTCCTTCCCGCGTCTAATTTTTACATTTTACGTCGATTGCGTAAGCCGTACGGGAATACGGAAATACGCTACGTGCCGCGCCGATCAAAAAATGACGTCACGTCGCGCAAAGCACGTCGGGAAATTTGCGTCACAAGCATGCGCAGTACGTCCGGCGCGGGAGTGCGCCTAATTTAAATGGGACTCACCCCATTAGATTAGGAACGCCTTGCGCCGGACGGATTTAAGTTACACCGCCGCAAATTTCCAGGTAAGTGTGTTGTGGATCGATACCTAACTTAGGAAATTTGCGGCAGTGTAACTTAAATCTGTTAAGTTACGTTGCGCTGCGGGGCTGTGGATCTGGCCCTTAGACACTTTCTAAAATGTGCCCAATTACTATGGGTTCAAACAACCTTATCGGCTTATCTCTTTAATTTACATTTACGTTTAACTATTACTATAGTTCTTGTGCTCTGATGCTGGACCTTCAGGTCTCAGTTCCTGCAGCTTCAGAGTTGTGTGCAGCTGCTGCTTCTGCCAATCCTCTTCTCTTGTCCAATCACAGAGTGCTTTGTATTTTGTGAACCTTTTTTAAAATACAAAGCCTTATGTGAATGGCTAGTGGAGGGGAGAGGCAGGCAAAGTGGTTGCTGTTTGAGAAAGCAGCATCGCTTCTGTCAGAGTGCTGGTGTTCTGTAGAATACTGGAATATCTGCGATGGGAATATTTGACTAAAAATACTAAGGCTGACAGTATTGAAAACCAATGCCTATAGTGTAAACATGTTTTTGATGCATGTAATGGACATTTAAAGTGGTTGTACACTTTATATATAACCAGTAAAGTGAAAAGAGGAGGCTCTTGGCTGTTCTGTGCAAATTCACTGCACAGAGCAGGTAAGTGTAGCGTCCTGCTCCTGATGAACAGGCGCTATGTCAAATTTAGAGGGTGTCTGAGCTGGTAGTTTAGTTCAGACTTTGTTAATTGGGGCTAAATTAGCCTCTGCTATGGCTGTGCCTGGAGGGATTTCCTTTTGTTTGCCTGTAGGTAGCGGTACCACCACAGGCCAATGTTGGAACTAAGGCATGTCATGGTGTATTGGGTGTCTTTCCTCGGGAACTGCCCAGTGGGAGTGGTCTCCCCACTGGGCATGTTGGGAAAGGATACTTAAGGGGCAGACGCTATTTTTTCGGGGCTCTTCGTGTCGTGTGATTTTTTTTAGCCTCGGGACTATATTGGCCCGAGGCTGCATGCCAGCCTGGTAGGCCCAGTTACCCTGACTAGGGCCTACACCATGGAGGTGATCCTGTGCTGTCTGTTCTGCGGGAGAAAGCCACTCAACGGAGGGAGCCAGGGGAGTACCTGTCCCGGAAAGGACCGAGTGGAAGGCTGGTACTTTGGGAGAGGCCTGGTAACTTGTTGAAGGATACACCGTAGCCTACAATACCTTACCGTGTGCCGGGTCGGCTTAAAGGCTCTAGAACTCTAAGGCTGGATCTCCGGGTATCAAATACTGTGGCAGAGGATTCCGGAATTCCTCATCTGAACTTGCAACCAGTCTGTGGCAGAGACTGAGATTATTCTTGTCCGTGCATCATTCTGGCTGCTAGGCCAGGTGAGAGGGGCCTATCCGGGTGAGCAGTACCCACTCGAGAGAAAGTAGTGAGTGTGACTTTAAAGTTTAGCAATTCCCCAGTGATCTGTTTTGTGTGCCTGAACCTTCCCCTGATCCTTCACCCCTCTACTTCTACAAGTTGTTTGTAAAATAAAAGTGAAAAAGGAACTATAACTTGTGGGCATTGAGCTTTCTTGCGGACTCTCAACCCCAAACGACGAGGAACGAGGTAACGTGCAAGGCCCAAAACTAACCAGCAGCTCCTACGGGGTTAGTGCTACATAAGTAAAAAAAACAAGACTTTATTATCACTTTAATCTTCGACAATAAAACCTGGATGCTGATTGGTTTCTATGCAGAGCTGTACTAGATTTTTCACTCTCCAGTTTTAGTAAATCAAGCTCTTAGTGCTCATAATTGAGACAAGTACATGATATATTTAAATGGGTCTTGCCAGACATGCATAAAATCACAGGGCGACTAATCACTGTGAATGCACTAATTTTAGTGTACCAATGTCCCGAGACAGTGACAATGAAAATTAATGGACTAACAAATTGGACTTTTGGCAGTACAGGTAATTAATGTAAAAGATCTATAAATATTTATTTTGTAAAAAATGCATAAATAGAAACTTTTGTACATAATTTCATGAAACAGTATCAGCATATGGCATTAGTACATCTAACACAAAATAAGAGATATATTTATGCAGGTACATTCATGGCATAAAAGCACATAACGTCAAAAAGGTATAGAACTCTTAGTGTTTGAAGCTGAATCCAATATTGCTTTTACTCTCGACATGTTTCGCGTACAGGACGCTTCATCAGGAGCATAAAGGTGGGTAAATCGAATCTCAAAGAGTCGATCCAACCAAATTGTGTGGTAAAGAATGTACAACGTTTTTGACCTAACCAGCCTCCCGGGCATGTGGTAGGTACTCGTTGTGTCTAAGGTACGGAGGTAGAACTATAGCACAAACTATTGGTAAACAGTGTATATGAACCGGGATCCCACTGGCAGACCTTGGACTGGAATAAACTCCAAATAGCAGATTGCCAATTGACCAGACTGTGGAGGGGGGGGGGGTAACCACCTCAACAGCTACCGACAGACAAATGAATCTGTCAATAGGTAAGACAGTGTCTGACCATAGCAAAGTTGGAGCAGCCAAGGGAAGAAACCAGCAGGCAACAGAGGTCCATGCATAGGCGCTGTGATCCTGGCGCCTATGCATGGACCTCTGTTGCCTGCTGGTTTCTTCCCTTGGCTGCTCCAACTTTGCTATGATCAGACACCGTCTTACCTATTGATAGATGCATTTGTCTGTCGGTAGCTGTTGAGGTGGTTACCCCCTCTTATTTTGTGTTAGATGTACTGATACCATATGCTGATACTGTTTCATGAAATTATGTACACAAGTTTCTATTTATGCATTTTTTACAAAATAAATATTTATAGATCTTTTACATTAATTACCTGTACTGCCAAAAGTCCAATTTATTAGTCCATTAAAGTACATGCTATAGATGGATATGCTTTTGTTCATTATTCCTGTCTGTGGTTTGCAACTACTTTAGGGCATAGTTAAATATGCACCCCAGATGCCCATTAGGTGTTTTTTTTTTTTGCCCTCACTGGTATTTCATCTTTCACCTCACTAATATATGCTACAGGTATGTTTACAGTGCGCTTTTATAGATTTGAATGGAAGGACATGACAAGCTTCAACACCTTTCACACTTGTGATGTGCAGCTTAATTTTTGCTGCACATTACACAAATTGATGTAAATGCTACACATTTTTCAAATGTGAACATCTGTATGTGCAGGCTTGTTTACTAGGTGGCAAAAACACGCCTCAAATGCCTGTTTCTAATGCAAACAGGGTCTTACTGAAGTAACTCTTGACACAGTCCAGTGACAGTAGTGATTATGTAAAAGGCTATATTCATTGGCCAACTACACTGAGCAAAATTATAAATGCAACACTTTTGTATTTGCTCCTTTTTATCATGAGCTAAACGAAAAGATCTATGATATTTTCTGTGTACATAAAAGGACTATTTGTCAAATATTGTTCATAGCCCTGGTTCACACTGGTGCGTTGTGACATGCGTTGTGACATGCGATTTGACACGTCAAATCGGCGGCAATTTCCGGCAATGCCACTGTCCTAATCAGTGCAACGCCGCTGCACCGATTTCAAAAAGTCGTTTCTGTACTATTTGCGACTTCGGCCCGTGATTTACATTGACATGTGTGCAGAAACTGCACAGATTTCTCTGTAATCGCAGCCGAAATCGGGACTGACAAGCGGGAGTGAAATCGCACGGCTTTATTCCCACAGCCTAGTGTGAACCTGGGCTAAATCTGTCTGTGTCCACCAGAGCTAGTTCCCTTGAATTGAATGTTCATTTCTTTACCATAAGCCATCTCTCAAGGTGTTTCAGAGAATTTGGCAGTACATCCAACCGGCCTCACAACCGCAGACCACATGTAACCACACCAGCCCAGGACCTCCAAGATCGTATGAGACCAGCCATCCAGACAGCTGCTGCAACAATCGGTTTGCATAACGAAAGAATTTCTGCACAAACTGTCAGGGAAGCTCATCTACATGCTCATCATCCTCATCGGGGTCTCGACCTGACTGCAGTTCGTCATCGTAACTGACTTAAGTGGGGAAAATGCTCACATTCAATGATATCTGACACTTTGGAGAGGTGTTCTCTTCATGGAAAATAAAAATACAATTTTACTGTACAGGACAGATGGCAGACAGCGTGTATGACGTTGTGTAGGTGTGCCGCAGTTTGCTGATGTCAACGTTGTGGATAAAGTGGCCCATGGTGGCGGTGGGGTTATGATATGGGCAGGTGTATGTCATGGACAATGAACAGAGGTGCATTTTATTGATGGCATTTTGAATGCGCAGGGATACCGTCATGAGATCCTGAGGCCCATTGTTGTGCCATTCATCCATGACCATCACCTCATGTTGCAGCATGATAATGCAAGGCCCCATGTTTCAAGGATCTGTACGCAATCCCTGGAAGTTGAAAACATCCCAGTTCTTGCATTGCCAGCATACTCACTGGACATGTCACCCATTGAGCATGTTTGGGATGCTCTGGATTGGCATATACGACAGCATGTTCCAGTTCCTGCTAATATCCAGCAACTTCGCACAGCCATTGAAGAGGAATGGACCAACATTCCACAGGCCACAATCAACAAATGCATTCGATACAGTTCCCCATACACGGCTTATGTGTAAGGTAAAGTCTACAGGATTGGAAATATCAGTGTGTAAATGGATAGAAAACTGGCTAAAAGACAGAATTCAGAGAGTAGTGGTTAATGATTCATACTCTGAATGGTCGAAGGTTATCAGTGGTGTACCCGAAGGTTCAGTGTTGGGACCCTTACTTTTAATATCTTTATAAATTATATTGGGTCTGGGATCAAAAAGTAACATTTCCGTCTTTGCAGACAACACCAAGCTATGCAGTGGAATAACGTCCTTACAGAATGTCTCCAATTTACAAGCCAACCTCAATGCTCTGTCTAATTGGGCGACTATGTGGCAGATGAGTTTTAATGTTGATAAATGTAAAGTTATGCACTTGGGGGCTAAGAATATGCATGCATCATACATACTAGGGGAAGTACAACTGGGGGAATCCGTAGTGGAGAAGGATTTGGGGGTTTTGGTAGATCATAAGCTCAATAATAGCATGCAAAGCCAAGCTGCGGTTTCCAAAGCGGGCAAAGTCCTTTCTTGTATAAGAGAGGCATGGACTCCAGAGAGAGAGAGATATCATTTGCCCCTGTTCAAATCATTAGTAAGACCTCATCTGGAAAATGCAGTTCAGTTTTGGGCACCAGTTCTCAAAAAGGATATCAGGGAACTGGAGAAAGTGCAGAGAAGGGCAACCAAACTGATAAGAGGCATGGAGGAGCTCAGCTATGAGGAAAGATTAGAGGAACTGAATTTATTCACTCTTGAGAAGAGGAGAATAAGGGGGGATATGATCAACATGTACAAATATATAAGGGCTCCATATAGTGAACTTGGTGTTGAGTTATTCACTTTACGGTCAACACAAAAGACAAGGGGCACTCTTTACGTCTAGAGGAAAAGAAATTTCATCTCCAAATACGGAAAGGTTTTTTCACAGTAAGAGCTGTGAAAATGTGGAATAGACTCCCTGTAGAGGTGGTTCTGACCAGCTCAGTAGATTGCTTTAAGTAAGGCCTGGATTCTTCCCTAAATGTACATAATATAACTGGGTACTACCATTTATAGGTAAAGTTGATCCGGGGAATATCCGATTGCCTCTCGGGGGATTGGGATGGAATTTTTTCCCCTGCTGTAGCAAATTGGATAATGCTCTGCTGAGGTTTTTTTGCCATGAATTTGATGCAATACATTAACAAGAGGGATTATCGCCAGAAAAGTGGCACCGCCTCTTTACTGAATTACCCCCAATGTGTTTGTGATAGCTACAGTAAAGTCATCTGCACTGTAGAGACCTCTGTACAGGAGGTTGTGTAATAGACGTACTGTGGTCTGCACTGTAAAGACACTGGTTAGAGAGTCGGGGTATGGACTTTAATGCTATGCCAATGTTCTTCAGTAAACCATTGAAAAGCATCTTAAGTGGACATTCTTTATTCCAGGTACAGGCCCCAGGCCAGGAATACATGAAGAGGTAGGCCTCGGGCCAGAACAATGTGAGTGACACAATATGGTGGAATTTCTCCTAAAGTAGGGTGACCACTGACCAGACATCCCCGGTTTCTGGGGACAGTCCCTGGATTGAGGACACTGTCCCAAGACCAAGTCTGTCCCCGGTTTTGTCCCCAGTTTGGATTTGAACACGGGCAGTCAGTTCAGAATTAAAAAATAAATAATATTCTGAATTGCACCCCCCTGTTTTGCCGCTCCTACTAGCCTAGGGGGGGGGGGTGTATTTCTTTCCATTATCTGTGCCCCTTTCTGATGATCATGTGCTGGTCGAAGCTGAGGGAATATTTCTTCAGTTTCCGGTGCATGCCCATCCAGCTCCGCTCACATGTACTTCTGCCTTGGCTCAAGTCCTGACCAGCCGCCTGCTGCTTATCTCCTTGCCTTCCCTGCGGAGTGATCTTCCTCCGCTCTCCACCCAGTAGTAGCCGGGGGCCCCAGAGAGTGAAACTTGACAGGCTGTTAGGCGGGTGGCAACGGGCAGAGAGTCACTGATTGCCACCATTACTAGTAAAAAAAAAAAATATGTCCCCGGATTTCATTCTAAAAATCTGGTCACCTTATCCTAAAGACATCTATGTGGATGCCCTCTTTTCGAAAAAGAAGCAGTATGGGACCTGGGCCAGCTTGGCACGAACCACTGTTCATTCCAGATACTTTACATGTGTAGTGGTACCCCCATAGGGGGTGTTAAGTGATGTTAAAATTGTATTTTATTTTATTTATTTTAAGTTATAGCGTCTACAAACTATGGGATATATTTATGGAATGTGTATTCATTTATTACTAGTAGTGGCGGCAATCATCAAGGTTAACATCAGGGGTGATCAAAGGGTTAAATATGTGCCTAGCTGGTGTTTTACTGTAGTGAGGGAGGTGCTTTTACTATGGGAAGACATAGATCTGTGTCCCTGCTTTGCTTGCTTTGCAGGAACATAGGGCCAGATCCACAATTAGCCGGCGTAACGTAAAAATTCCCATTTAAGTTACACTGCCTTAAAATTTCTACCTAAGTGCCCGATCCACAAAGCACTTACCTAGAAATTTTCGGCTGTGTAACTTAAATTCCGCCGGGGCAAGGCGTTCCTCTTCAAATGGGGGCGATTCCCATTTAAATTAGGCGCGCTCCTGTACTGCGCATGCTCGTGACATCATTTTCCCAATGTGCATAGCGCGAAATTACGCTACGGAGAGCTTTGTGGATCGCGCCGGGTCAATAAAGTTGCGTCGGGAAAAAAAAAAGATACGCCGAAAAAAAAAAAATTTAAAACAAAAAAAAAAACGCGTCGCTGGACAGAAGGGTCTGCTTTTACAAGGTGTAAACAGTTTACACTTTGTAAAAGCAGCCCTAATTTTACGATTGCAAACTAAAACTTACGGAGAAAAAACGAAGCTGAAAAGCTTTGTGGATCTCCGTAAGTGCTAATTTGCATACTCGAGGCGGCATTTCGGTGCGAAATGCCCCCAGCGGCGGACGCGGTACTGCATCCTAAGATCCGGCAGTGTAAGTCCCTTACACATGTCGGATCTTCTGTCTATCTCTTGGAAACTGATTCTGTGGATCAGTTCCAAAGATAGAAACAGGGATACGACGGCGTATCAGTAGATACACCGGCGTATCCCTTTTGAGGATCTGGCCCATAGGATCAATGCCTTCCTTGACAGAACGGAGACCTGCCTTGTTTACATAGGCAGATTGCCATTCTGCCTGTGTACCAAACGATCAGCGGGTGCCAGCAGACATAGGGTCCGCAGGATCCGCTGATCAGTTCTTGCTGTGCAGAATTTGTGAGAGCGAGCTGGCGGCGCCGTGCACTCACGCCCAATACCCAAAAGTGCAGGATCACATTTATATACAGTACTTAATCCTATGCAAGATGGCTGCCCTGCAGCAGTAAAACTGCTATAGGGCGGTCGGCAAGTGGTTAAGGGGGTGTGGCAGGGTGTATATCCTATGCCTACATACTTTAGGTAATTGGTGTCCCTCGTTCCCATCTCAAAAAGTTGGGAGGTATGTTTTTCCCCTTCATGAAATAATCAAATAAAAGTAACCTATGCATGTAGGTCTGTGTCAGTGTCTGTGTCTATGTCATGAGGTCTGTGTCGGTCAGTGTACCCCTCAGCTAGTCCCCCACACTATCACAGTCTCACTATAAGTTGTTGATCACCACCATTACTAGTATTAAGGAAAAAAATGCACCCACAGCCACCCCCCACTTCTTCCGTGGGTCCTTCTGGTCAATCGCATGCCCCCCTCAGTCAGTCCCACTGCTTCTCCTGTGTCTCCTCCTCGGCATCACGGCGGGCGTATGTCTCATCCCTCCTCTTCCTAGGCCAATAGGATCGCTTCTCCTTTCGTTCAGTCAGGAAACGGGTCTCAAGACCGGCTTCCTGATTGGCCTGGAGAAGAATTAGTGTGACTGATAGCGAATATTCATTCACTATTGTCACACAACTGGTGTGCACCCTGAGCCCACCCTTTTTTGAAGCCTATTAGAGCCCCTGGCTCTAATCACGTGCTTCAAAGAAACAAAAAAAACCCTATTGGAGTCCATGCATCCTGCATGTAGATTAGGGGCTGGCTGGACGCATGGATAGGGGGCGGCACCCCTGTGTCCTGCATTATGGGGCGACACTGATGTGGATGCTATAACTTTCATGCAAAGCAAATAATGTTCACTTATTGGGATTTCTTTTTACCAAAAAACATGTAGCAGACTACACATTGGCCTAAATTCACTAAGAAACTTGATTTTAAACATTTTTAATTGGATATGTTTTATAACAGAATAGAAAAAAATGCAAAAAAGAAGGCAAGTGGTTAAATTAAAATACAAAGCAGTTACTACGCTGCAACCCACTTCTAAGACCCCTTTCACAGTGGGGCGTTTTTCAGGCGCTTTTGGGCTAAAAATTGCGCCTGTAAAGCGCTTGAAAAACGCTTCCCCTGCAGTCTCAGTGTGAAAGCCAGAGGGCTTTCACACTGAGGTGATGTGCTGGCAGGACGTTAAAATGCGGGGGTTAAATGCGTCCCGCTAGCAGCTGAAAACCTCAGCAAAAAGGGTGGCTTTACCGCCCCAGTGTGAAAGGGGTTTAAGGCTAAGTTCACAGTGGCATTGAAAGCAGGCGTTTGAGGGGCGTTTTTAACCCCCCAAGTGCCTATGCAAATGATGTAATGGTCAGCACACATTGCTGTTCACATTGTCAAAACATGAAGCATTAGCGTCGCTTTGCTTCAAAATTAAAGCCTAATTTAGAGTCTGGAGGTGTTTGAAGCCTTTTAACGTCTCCCATTCAAGTCTATTGTAATGCACCGCAACTGCGTTACAGTGCGTTTGCAGCGAGTTAGTACATTACAGTTACCAATGGCCGTTTGTGGTGTGTTTTTTTTTTTAATGAGACAAAAACGCTTGTTGACTGCATGCACTGCAAACGCTCATAGGGCATTTGGGGTGGATTTTTTAATACTCATTAAACACTTAGCAAATGCCCCTATTAATGCGCGATATTGCTATAGGCGCGTTTGAGCAATTTATTATAGTAGTATTTTGTGCAAATGTGAATAAGCCGTATATATACAGTATATATAAACACTTTAATGCTTTTCAGCAATTATGGGGGATTTGTGTTTTTCAGAAACTATGGGGGATTTTTCAGTGTGACCAGGTAGGAATTTATTTGGGAAGAGCGGGAATTCTTCCTGTGAAATCTCCTCCGCTTCTCCAGAGGAATGCCACAGCTCGTACGCCTCGGCCAAACTCGGCAATGTTCGGAAGCCGGAATCCGGCGCATGCGTGCTTCTGCCCTGTCCTGCGCTTGCGTCGGCTCCCAGTGCCAGTGTGAGCAATCTCACGTAGAGGAGTGCGGGGAGGTCTACAGGGGAAGCAGTGGAAGAGGGGTGGAGGGGACAGCAGGATATAAAATCAGGGCCACAGCCTGGCGGTGACACTCTGGCGGAAGAGAACACGGAGAATAGATTGAATACAGAAGAGAAGAGCCTGGCAAGTGATAAGAGGTGAGAACTCACACTGTCTATGGGATACCCAGCCAGGCAGGTCCGAAAAGTTCCTGCAAACTTCCCCTGACCCTCATCACAGCCATTCCTGCCCTATGTAGGATCCCCTATACATGTAGATTCTCCTATACATGTAGATTGTATGTAGGATCCCCTATACATGTAGATTCTCCTATACATGTAGATTGTATGTAGGATCCCCTATACATGTAGATTGTATGTAGGATCCCCTATACATGTAGATTGTATGTAGGCTCTCCTATACATGTAGATTGTATGTAGGCTCTCCTATACATGTAGATTGTATGTAGGCTCTCCTATACATGTAGGATCCACTATACATGTAGGATCTCCTATACATGTAGATTGCATGTAGGATCACCTATACAAGTAGGATCTCCTATACATGCAGATTGTATGTAGGATCCTCTATACATGTAGTCTGTATGTTGGATCTCCTATACGTGTAGATTGTATGTAGGCTCTCCTATACCTGTAGATTGTATGTAGGATCCACTATACATGTAGGATCTCCTATACATGTAGATTGCATGTATGATCTCCTATACATGTAGATTGTATGTAGGATCCCCTATACATGTAGGATCCCCTATACATGTAGATTGTATGTATGATCCCCCTATACATGTGGGATCTTCTATACATGTAGATTGTATGTATGATCCCCCTATATATGTGGGATCTTCTATAAATGTAGATTGTATGTATGATCCCCCTATACATGTGGGATCTCCTATACATGTAGATTGTATGTAGGATCCCCTATACATGTAGGATCTCCTATACATGTAGATTGTATGTAGGATCCCCTATACATGTAGGATCTCCTATACATGTAGATTGTATGTAGGATCCCCTATACATGTATAGGAGATTCTACATACAATCTACATGTAGCTTGTATTTAGAGAGCAGCACTGATTGTATGCAGAGTCCCATACACATGTGTACAGGACAGAACTACCCAGCCAATCCATCAGATGACTGATCTGATACTTCTAGACTTTGACTAGAATTTTATTTTGCTTTATTGTGTTTGTTTATTTCTGTGTAATTCAGTCTTGGTGGCGATGCAAGCTTTGATACATGATACATTTCTTCTCCAACCAATGTTTTCTGATAGGGATAGGTGATCTATAGTTGACAGCCCATTGGATCAATATGCGGCACGTGTGGAAGTGGATTTCAAACTTGTTTACAATCTTGTTTATCTTATCAATCGCACCCCTGTAATCTCATCATCTGATTGCTCAAAATACCATGCTGTCAATTGACGTGAAACTTGATTTTTATTTATTTTTCTGGCCAATCGATCAGAAGGTATGGTTATTCCATTAATCAATTCAAAATTGGTTTTAAATCGATCGGAAAGGGGAAGTTAGGCCTATTCGATCGATTCTAAATTGATCAAAAGGGTCGTTATGGCTATTTGATTGTTTGCGGATCCAATGATTTTTTTGCAACTTCCTTATTGATCGGGTAAAAAGAAATTGCAGCGAGTGTGCCCACCATCCATTTTTTTTTTTTCGTTGTGACTTTGCTATTATTATTATTAATAATAATAATAATAATAATAATAATATTTGTGGGCCATCGCAGAAGATCCAGTATTATAAAGCGTAGTCGGTAAGCATTTCCAGCGATCGCTCTTCCCAGACATGTCTTGTCAAGCGTTGGTGACTAACTACCTGCTCGTCCCATCCGCGCGTTAACAAGTGCGCAATTAGTGCGTTTTGGTGATGCGGTGATCTGCCATTAATCATTATGGGGTGGAGCTGCCATGGCACACTGTCTCCCCATTCATTGAAAGCGTCTGCAGAAGCTGCTTAATGTGCAGCGCTATTTCTCTTTTATTAGAAAGAAGAAAAAAAATCAAAAATTCCACCTCGCCTGCCAAGCCATTTAACTCCTTCTCTAGTAAGATCCAACGCCAGAAGAGGTTGGCTGTTTTCTTGGAGTCTTCTCAGCAGTAGCAGTAGAGGAGTCAGATGGAATCTTCTAGTCTAATCATTACGTTTTATTTTTTCCTTGTGGATGGGAAGGGGGCCATGGGCTGAGATTGGGATGGAGGAAACGATGAGATTTGTGAGCACTGACGTGACGTGAAAGAAATCAGTTATGTCCGAATCATTTTATGGAGTGATCTCCCCCCCCCCCCCTTTTGCAGAAGGTCTAGAGGGGTCTGCCGGGGGAGAATGACATTCCCCAGCTGGGGGAGGGACAGCTGTATGGATATATACGTGGCACAGCATTCCAACATCAACCTTTCCTTCTGCACTCAGCATCTGCTGGACTATTCGCTTCTACATTGGTCCCACAAAACTTAACCCCCCCCCCCCCTTTTTTTTTTTCGTTCTAAAGGTTTATTTAGAACCAAAATCTATATGAAGCATTGGATCTTTATTTATTTTTTACCACTTTTTTATTTTTTTGTTACAAAACATACATTGTATTTTTAACCTTGTACATTTACATGTAAAATGACTCCTATTGGGATGCTCTAAATTCTGCACTCTTATCCCACATCCTCTATTAGAGATGACTCTTTTATTTATTAGTTTATTGGGGATTGTTAACCCCACAAACTTTTTTTTTTTTTTTTTTACATTTTTATCTGTAATTGCTCATAGATAATTTTGACACGTAACTGAAAGCTGAATCTTTGCCCATGTACTAACAGGTCCAGATGTGACTGCAGGCTCAAGACTACGTGTGGTTGGATGCCACACGTAGTCCTTCCAACCTGTCTGTAAAACTCATCATCTTCAGAGTTTGAATTCTATTTGTAGGGTACACCCTCAAAGGGGGTGTGGCCAAGCTCTTTGACCCTCAACGACTACGTGACTTGCGGGATTCCAGTAATGGTCTGCATATGGGGGGGGAGTGTGTGTGTGCACGTGGAACGCACTACAGTATAGTATGTGGTGTTGGCTGTGTATTATGTCTGGCCATTCGATTTGCAAACTTTTGTAGATTTTTTTTTAATTGGCATCAAGAATTGTCAAACTTGTTAGGGTACTGGTAATGTTTAATATATTAGAGGTAAATTCTGCTGCCGTTTTTGTATTATATGGTGAGTGTCGGAATGGATGATCCAGATGTTCCCTGCTGAGGTGGCTGGAAGTAGCTATTAAAGTGCTACTATTGCTGTGTTACTGGTATGCAGTCATATTCCAGTCAAGCAGTTAGACCAAATTCTTTGCTGTTACTCATTCCAAGCATGCTTTATTTGTATATTAACAGTATTTCTATTATTTCACCCAGCTGTGACATTTTTGCAGTGTCTGGCTTTCCCCATTTTTTATTTTGCTGACTGCTGTGAAGGAACAAGTTTGGCCAATGCTTGTAGTTCATTACTAGCCCAGTTAAGCATACAGCTGTGCAGGCCTGGACACATCTAGGTAGTAAATTACTTCTCTGAGAAATTCCTGCAGGTCCTTTCAGAGATTGGCGACTTTGGAGAACAGACAGATATGTAGGAACCTACAGCACATGCAAGAAATTCCTAATGCAGAGCACATCAAATACAGGGAAGAGCTGCACAGAGAAGGTACATGCCTGTAGAAAGGATTCTTCCCCACATGTTCTCCCTGGTCATGTGATCTGATGTCACATGATCAGTTGCAGGGGAGTTGTGTCTGTGCAGCTCTGCCCTTCACCAATTGTGTAAATCCCAGGTCACCATGGTGACTAGAAATTGCATCTTGGTGCCTGGGCTTTTGTCAGCCATCCACATCTGCCTCCCACTTGCCAACCATGCTATTGAAAGGCAGCTACAGTTCGTCCACTTCTGGGAGGGCATCTATTGATGTCCTTCCAGGGCACGCATCGGGCGGGCACACATCCTTTGAACACAGGCTGGGTTCACACCTAAAATGGATGCAGCTGACAGTAGGGGGTCCAGTGCGTCCCTATCTTTCATTTCAGGGACGAATCCGACCCAACCTTTTTGCCTGAAGTTGGACCTGAAACGGAGTCAAAGACACATAGAACCCCTGTGATATTTGCTCCGCTGCCACCCCTGAGATGTGTGAACCAGCTCCATTAAGAGCCAGTTAGTCTCCTGTCATGCAAATTGGATGTGGGGAAACCCTGCATCCAATACGAATAAGTATGAACCCTAAACTTTTGGTCTTTTTTTTTTTTTTGGCTGGTTTTAACCCAGTGGTGATTAAATATTGCCAAAAGAAAGCTTTGTGTGAAAAAAAAGTCATATGGGTACTGTACAGTGCTGCATGACCACACAATTGTGTGAAAATTGGACTGGAAAGGGGCCCCGATAGTGGTTAAAAAAAATAAATGGATACCCATTTTTTTTTAGCTGGCTCCTAGATACAATTTGTCATGAAGTAAGTGCATACCAAGTTGGGGGGAGGGGGTGTGTGATCCCCTGGGTGGAGGGGGGGGGGGGGTTTAAAATTTGCCCCCAGCTTCAAATATAGCGTTTTTTTTTTGTTTTGTTTTTTTTTTCCATTATAGTATATGGAAGCAGAATTCTGTGTAGGTAAGCATTTCTCATCTGTGCTACAGTGAAGCAAAACTGGTCAAAATAAAAATAGCCTATTTAAAAAGCAGATTTTGCTGCAATACATGCTTTAAAGTGGAACTTCCGCTCATTGTGGGCTACACTGCCGGATTCCCTTACCTGCAATGGAGGTGGCATGCACCCGACAGCTGATGGAAACATCGGCTGCGGTGCCGACATCGCTGGACTCCAGGACAGGTAAGGGTCCTTTCACACTATCGGACCGTTCGTCCGTTCATTACAAGTCCGTTTACGGACTTGTAATGAATCCCTATGGGATCGCGTCCGTTAGCGGATGGAGCATCCGCTAACGTCCGCGTCCGTCGGGATCCGCTTTTGCAAACGGAAGAAACCCTATTTTTCTTCCGTTCGGCGGAACGGATCGGATGCAGACAGACAGACGGTCCGTCTGCATCCGATCCCCCCCATAGGCGGAGTCTCTGCACTGTGTGCGGGGACCGCCCTATCCGCCGACAGCTCAGCTGGGATGACGGATGATCCCCGCTGAGCTTTGGCGGACACACGGAGCGGACACAGAAACGGTCCGCTCCGTGTGAAAGGACCCTAAGTGTTAGATTACTAAAAGTCAGCAGCTGCAGTATGTGCAGCTGCTGGCTTTAAATTTTTGCAGTGGTGGGGCAGGCTTTTGCTTTAAGGTGATTATAAAGGTAAATAAAAACAGAACAAAAAAAGAAAACCTCCTCATACTTGCCTGCACTGTGCAATGGAATTGCACAAAGTGGCCGTGAACCTTATGTTTAAGTCCCCCGCCGGCCCTCTTGGCCTCTCCCCTCTGTCCAGTGCCCACATGGGAAGCAGCTTCCCATGGGGACACTCGTGTGTGTGTGTGTGCTCTCACCCGAGCCCCACTGCTGAGTCCATTGACACAGACCGCGGGACTCGTCCCCACTCCCTCGTTACTGGCTCTGATTGACAGAACTGGGAGCCAATGGCTCCCGATGCCCCAACAAAGCCAGCGAGACCCAGAAGTGAAGAGCTACAGATGTGCATGGCTTTACAACTACTTTAATGCAGAACTGCACCCAGCAATACTTATTTTTCTGCCGTTGGATGCCTACAGTCTTCCAGGTTGAATGATGACCATCTTCATACTTCCACTGAGCCCAAACTGCCATGGGGCCACCTCCAGCCAGAGACCGGACAGTAAAGGGGAAGCAGCCCGTTGAGAAGTTTATCTGTCACTCTGCTGGCACGCCTGAATAGGCTGTTGGATAAGCTTGTAACCACATCTCACAAATCATTCATTCAAATCCAGGAATAACCAACCATCCAGATTTCACTCACAATGAATCTTACCTGATGATGGTGGGGGGGGGGGGGGGGGGGGGGGAGGGGTTGTACTTTACCTATAAAACCCATGGTCTGCTAAAGCCCTGTACACACGATCGGAATTTCCGATGGAAGAAGTCAGACAGACTTTTTCCATGGGAAATTCCGACCGTGTGTATGCCCCATCGAAGTAATTCCATCGGAAATTACGATGAATTCCATCGAAGTTTACATAGAGAAAATGTTCTATTGTACTCCGATGGAATTTGGTCGGACAAAGGTCCGATCATGTGTACAGGGCATAACTCTTGATAGACCCTTTCATTCTGCCCAATAGGAATTCTTGTCTGGACCAACTCCATTTATCGTGGAGCTTTAATCTTTCATTCAATAGAAATTGATTTTCCCAGGGTCCTTGTTGGGGCTCCACCACAGGCAATAGAGAGCTGCTACACGACTGCAGTTATTGGATTTATTTGGAAGCTCTACTACCTCACTTTTTTTTTTTTTTTTTTTTTGACCGCGTCATATCACCTTCTAAAGAGGTAGTACAGGAAATTTCAATATTTCCATTTGAATATGTATGATTAGATGCTGGGAAGCCTTTTACATGTGCATACCTTTTTCTATCTGGTTGTACAGGTCCTTTTATAGTTCAGCTGGGTTTTTAGTTTGTGTGTGTGGTGTTTTATTTTATTTTTTTTAGCTAAAATCCCAGGCTTGTATGAAAGAACCAGAAATTGGAAAGCCAGGGGGGAGAGATTGAGAACAGCTGCAGCTGATGGGTTTCTGCAGCAAGTACTGGAACGGCCTTCAGAAAATGTTGTGTTCATGGTAATCTGTATTTATAAATCTCTGCAGATATTCCATATTGAAGCAGTGTGACCAATATGATGAATTGAGAGTATTTTCACCCATTTTTAGTTTTCAGACGTGTGGCTTTCACACAAGGCTGTATAGTTCCACATTTCACCCGTCATTCGGGAGTTGAGAGTGGGAGAGGCACCCTTAGGAATAACATTCCAGAGCTGCCTGGAGTAAAGTGTAAGCAAGCAGACTGCAGCCATGGCTCTTGCCTTCAGCACCATGCCCCTCTCATTGGTTCCTATGTGCGCAGGACAGGACCGCTTTTGTTTCTAGAAAGTAGACAGCAGTAATTGTATCCTGTCTAAAGCCAACGTTTCCTATGGGGGTGCTACTATACACGTGTCACTTTTTTTTTTTTTTCTCAAATGGCTTCTTTGCTGCAGCAATTCCATTTCAGCCAAAGCTGCTCTACTTCACCTCTGCATGCAGTCCTAACACATTCTGGCTGCATTCCCATTTAGAGGATTCCCAGCAGTATGATCCAGACGTTGCATGTGCATTCCATAGCAAACATAACAATGTAATCGGGTGCATTCTGGAAATTGCAGTCTGCATGAAATCTATTGCATCATTGGGCATCTTGGATAGAAACTACAGATTTTATTGCAGGTTTTTTTTTTTTTCCAAGCTTTAACTTGCAAAATGCATCTAGGGGAACTTTATAACACGGTTGTTGGCATTCATCAAAAAAAGTGTAAATAAACATAAACACAAATATGTGCTAAAATGCAAGTGAATCTAGCCTCTGCATTAAAAATTGCTTTTATGCTGTTTGAGTACACCTTATATTGAGAAGATCCTTATATTCTTGTGTATAAGGTTCTCATTGTACTCAGCACATTGAAGCATTGCATGCCACTGATTGGGCCTCATTGTATGAGGCAATAAACTGACCAGATTAGAGATGTTGAAACATTTGGGGAATGTAATAAATGCATGGTGAAAGTGGAAGGAGCAAGAAATGAGAAACAAACATTTCGTTATGTGCCCTTCCTCTTTTTTACAGTGAATAGCTTTGTACAACCACTAGAATGTATTCTTTTCCTAATAGACTAAAATATATATGCCCTGGGAGCCGGTGCATTCATAACATGTTACACCCATATGCAGGGTGTAACATGTAACCTGTTATGAAAGGTGGACTTATCCTTTAATGCAAGGAATGCCTTTAGGGTAAACATTTTTTTAGACTTTTTATAACCCTTTTAATGCAGCATGTTCCATTTTTATCCAACACACACCCAAAGCAATGCCACTAGTAAACCATGAGAATGTATATTGTTTTGGCAATGAACGCAGCCCAATGCATACAGTGAGAGTAGATTCCCATTGTAGTTGACACCAGTAACTGGTGGTGCACTGAAATGAAAACGTTGCTACCGAAAAATTAGGATTCCCTGAGCTGAAATCAAAATTGACGGTTTAAAAAGAGTATTATATTTTACTTTTTAATTCAGGGGTCTTCAAACTACAGCCCTCCAGTTGTTCAGGAACTACAATTCCCATCATGCCTAATCATGTCTGTGTGTTACAATGCCTCATGGGATGTGTAGTTCGTAGTTCTGCAACAGCTGGAGGGCCGTAGTTTGAGGATCCCTGTTTTAATTAATATAATTTAAATAGAAATTCATTTTTTTTTTTTTTTATCAACACCTTTTTGAAGCAGTGTTATAAATTCTACTTGCTGCATTTTTGGTGCTTATTTGGCAAAAAACGCACCTTCCAATTGAAATGCATTAAAAACACAGCAAGAATGCATCAAAAAAATGCACATGTGTTGCGTTTCTGCTGCATTTCATTTTTTTGAGTCACAGGACCTAATACGACACCATAAGCTAGTTAAATTCGCAGAACAATCAAAGGAGTGTGTGTGCGCCAAAAAAAAAATCTATATTTCCGACACCTTTCTAAAAATCGAATTTTCAGCGGACGACATTTTAGGTTCCTTTAAAGCGGAGCTCCACCCTAAAGTGGAACTCCCGCTGATCGGAAACCCTCCCCCCCTCTGGTGTCACATTTGACACCTTTCAGGGGGGAGGGGGGTGCAGATACCTGTCTAAAGACAGGTATTTGCACCCACTTCCGGCCACACAGTCTCGGGCAGACTGCGGGCATGACGTCACCTCACCCCGCCCCCCCCGTTGTGTTCTGGGAACACTCGGCTCCCAGTACACAGCGGGAGCCAATCGGCAGGCGTAGCGCGACTCGCGCATGTGCCGTAGGGAACCGGGCAGTGAAGCCGGAGCGCTTCACTTCCTGGTTCCCTCACCGAGGATGGCAAGGGGGGGGGGGCAGGACTCCAGGACAGGTACCGTATTTTTTGACGTATAAGACGCAGTTTTACTACTCCAAAAAACGGAGTGAAATGTCCCTGCGTCTTATAGTGTGAATGCTGACCAGTCACTGCCCCCCGTCGCCGCAGTGTCAGAATCCCTCTCTCATAGGAGAGAGGACAGGACATGTGATGCATACCAAGAGGGAGTGGGGGAGACGTTTTGCACCCGGGTGTCAAAACATGGGGGATGTCAGTAGCCGTGCTATGGGGGTGCGCTCCGCACCCAGATCGGGTGTCACCTGCCAGAGGTGGGTACAAAACCTGCAAGGGAGGGGGCAAAAACTCTGACTAACCCCCAGCGAGAACGGCTTGGATGATGGGGCAAGCTTAATGAGGAGATACGGGAAGTGAGACATTCAGACAAAGGAAAAAAGCATTGAGAAGGGAATTTGAAGGAAAAGGTAAGTCAACCTATTTAGAAAATAAAAAACTAACCTTTACCGGTAGGAAGGCTGCCGCTCCAGGTGAGCACACTAGAACAATCAATGTCCACTCAGAAACCAATGGGTGCAGGCAATGCACGGGATATGGAAAAGAGGACAATGAGATATGACTAAGCATTGATATCCAATGCGAAACGCGTCAGTTGTTTTTCCCACTGTGTGCTGATACCTGTAGTGCATTTTTCCTTTACCCAATAAAGGGCACGTCTTTTTAAGAAATTGGAGTGCGGCTGTCCATATCTTTCCTCTTTTGCATAACCTTTACAACCCCTTTAATATGATGGCCGTGCCACATGAGCACTCGCTAGCAACAGAATCGCTAAGACACCCCACACCTTCCCTTATGCAAGTCTCTCCCTCACTGGCTGGGTCAGCTGAATGGCGCTCCCTGGCTTCTGTCACCAGTGTGAAATTTTCTGCAGCATGCTGGGTCAGCGAGGGCAAGTGGTTTGCACACCTGGCATCAGCCTTCTTGTGGGTATGTTAGTTTTATTGTTCAGAATATTTGTTCTGCAATCCCTTTTTTATTCAGTGAACCTTGTCTGATATTGTGTATGAACCCTGCCTGCCTCACTGTACATTGTCCTAGTGTGTGTACATGACATGGCAGCTGTTTACTGTTCTCCACATACAGTACAAGGAAAAAATAAAAGCTTTTTGTAATGGACAAACCTGTTTCCTGAGGTCACATTGAGGGTGATGCCAGAGGGCCGTACATTTAGGTAGCCTGGAGCTTCCTTGAAGCATCTTGTAGAAGTCTGGCTTACTCCCCTGACTTTTGGTTATTTTAGGAAGATCCAAGAAAGCCGATGTTGTCTTCTGAGATGAATGTTGGAGGAATTTCTGCAGCGATTGTTTTTCATCAATGTATTCTAGTCACACTAATAAATGTGTTGATTGCTGTGTTATGAAGACCTTGTTGGGTTTATTTAATAAGAAAAAGTGCAATGTCCTGTGACCCACCACAAGTGATTAGAATGCCTTTCTGCTGTGATTTAAAGTGTTATTAAACCCAGGACTCTGCATTCACTATATCTGGTCTCCCACAGTACAATACTAAATACTTTTTCTCATCAGCACTATATAGCGGTCATGTGACTTCTATCAGTGTCCAGCAGAACACTGGTTAAAGCTTGTAGGAGGAGTTTTCATTCTCCCCTGGTCGTCCTTTTAGGCTGCATGACCCTTTGACTGGACAGTACCGATTGGCCCTGTGCTGATCACATGCGCCCTCCCAAGAAAAAAAGAAGCAACTTTCTTGCAATATACACCAAACTGAGCATACGCAGAGTGCCCCCAAGTCTCTGTTCTATCAGCAGATGGATTGGGGATGTGGAAAAAGGAGAGGATCAGAGAAGACAGGGTCAACTTTTTTATACAACCCCATTAGGTTTCACAGTGAAGTATAACAAGCATGTTTTACTGCTGTGGGTTTAGTAATATATATATGTGTGTATGTGTGTGTATATCTATCTATCATCCCCCTATTCTCCATAACATTTGGGGGGGGGGATGGGGACAAATCTGTAGTCCTGCAGTGAATACCTCAGAGCAAGGCTGAAAATAATGCTTGGGATTTTTTTTCAAATATAATTTTTATTAATGCCCAACATGGGCTAAGACAAATCGGTACAAACATGCATAAATGAACATTCAAAAAACAATAAAAGAAGAAAGGGGGACGACGACATTATCAACATCACGAGCAGGGAGGAATAAGATGGGGTTAATTTTTTTTTTTTTTTATTTTTTTTTTTAGAACATAGAGAGGGGAAAATGACACAGCACAAGCACTGTGTGGTCTATCATGCTTTAAAGGATCTGTGTGTGTGTGTGTATGTATGTCCTCTCTCTCAAAAAAAAAAAATTATAGAAACACTTTGAAAACATATTGGATCTCAACGGGCAAAAATCTCATGCTGGATATCTATACTGATATGGACTGGGTAATGTGTTGGGAATGAAAGGATGGAATATAATTTTTATGGAAATTAAAATTATCCACCTACAGAGGGCTGAATTCAAAGTGAAAAAATTATGCAGCAAGCTAGTCCCATTTTGCTGAAATTTCATTGCAACAACGCAAAATGGTCCTCAGTAGTTTGTATGGCCCCCAAGTGCTTGTATGCATGCCCTGACAACATCAGGGCATGCTCCTAATGAGATGACGGATGGTGTCCTGGGGTATTTCCTCCCAGATCTGGACCAGAGCATCACTAAGCTCCTGAATAGACTGAGGTGCAACCTGGCGGCACCGGATGGACCGAAACATAATGTCCCAGAGGTGTTCTTTTGGATTTAGGTCAAGTGAACGTGGGGGCCATTCAATGGTATCAATTTCTTCATCCTCCAGGATCTGGCTGCATGCTCTCACCACATGAGGCCGGGCATTGTCGTACACCAGGAGGAACCCAGGACCTACTGCACCAGCATAGGGTCTGACAATGGGTCCAAGGATTTCATCCCAATACCTAATGGCAGTGAGGGTGCCATTGTGTAACCTGTAGAGGTCTGTGCGTCCCTCCATGGATATGCCTAACCAGACCATCACAGACCTAACACCAAACCGGTCATGCTGAACGATGTTACAGGCAGTATCAAGTTCTCCGTGGCTTCTCCAGACCCTTTCACGTCTGTCACATATGCTCAGGGAGAACCTGCTTTCACCTGTGAAAAGCATGGGGCACCAGTGGCGGACCTGCCAATTCTGGTATTCAATGGAAAATGACAATCAAGCTCCACAGTGTCCGGAAGTGACCACAGAGCACACTAGAGGACGTTGGGCCCTCAGGCCACCCCCATGAAGTCTGTTTCTGATTGTTTGGTCAGACATTCACACCAATGGCCTGCTGGAGGTCATTTTGTAGGGCTCTGGCAGTGCTCATTATGTTCTTCCTTGCACAAAGGAGCAGATACCGGTCCTGCTGATGGTTTAAGGACCTTCTACGGCTCTGTCCAGCTCTCCTAGAGTAACTGCCTGTCTCCTGGAATCTCCTCCATGCTCTTGAGACTGTGCTGGGAGACACGGCAAACCTTCTGGCAATGACACGTATTAATGTGCAATCCTGGAGGAGTTGGACTGCCTGTGCAACCTTTATAGGGTCCAAGTATCGCCTCGTGCTACCAGTAGTGACACTGACCCTAGCTAAATGCAAAACTAGTGAAAAACAGTCAGAAAAGATGCGTAGGGAGGGAAAAAAATGTCAGACGCCTCCACCTGAAAAAACATTCCTGTTTTGGAGGTCGTCTCATTGTTGCCCATCTAGTGAACCTGTTGTTAATCAGTTTCAGCTGCTTTGCTGTTAATTTTAATTAACAACCCCCTCTGTATACACCCCTCCCCCTCTGCTACTTAATTGACCAGATCAATATCCCAGGAGTTCTGATTCAAAAAGTGTTCCTGTGTGTGTGTGTGTGTGTGTATGTATATATGTGTATATATGTATATATATATGTGTATGTGTGTGTGTATGTATATATATATATATATATATATATATATATATATATATATATATATATATATATATATATATATATATATATAATTATAGAAAATTCCAGAAGATGACATGACTGTATTTGAATAAATGTAGATTATTGTACAGTACCGTCGTTAATAAATAAGACATCCCCTGAAAATAAGCCTGTGTGTGTTTTTTTTTTTTTTTTTTTTTTTTTTTTTGTTTTTTTGTAGCCCAAATTACTGTAAGACCCGGCCTTATTTTCGGGGAAACGCAGTATGTGCGATAAATTGGTAATTTATTAATGAACGGAACACATCATGTGCCTAACAGTGTGTACCAAACCATTTTTTCACATTACAAGCTGGAAAAAGAAGCACAGGTTGATAACATTTTATATTAAGTAAAAGCTACAGTTGAACAAGTAAATTCACCACTAAAATTCCATCCAAGTAAGCTGACAAAATATTTCTATTTTGGTTTACGCCATTGTAATGTTTGACAAGCCCTTCCCACACTATATAGGCAAAGGGTGACCTTGTTAGTTTTAGCTGGTGCCTTTCCTCACTTCTCAGAAACCAGTTGCCCACCCTTATGATGGGAAATAAATCTAACTCCGAAAATGTTAATGTTTATTTTTCAGTAGACTGCCCCTTTAATGATGTTTTATTGGTTGTTCTTCCTTCCTAATAACAAACATGTTTTTACTTGCCACCTCTGTGCAGTGGCTTTGCAGGGGGCAGCCTGGATCCTCCTCTTCTCAGGTCCCACTTTGTTTCTCCTTGCCCCTTCCTCCTGTCGCATGCCCCCACAGAAAGCGGCTTTCTATGGGGGCACCCGAGCAGAGCTGCAGCTCTGTGTGTCCATTTAGACACGGAGCTGCCATTTGGCCCCCATCCCCTGTTTCCTGATTGGCTAACTGCCCCTGACCTCCATAGGAGCCAATGGCCTCACTGCTGTGTCTCAGGTAAGTATTGGGGGTGCTGGTGAGACTGTTACAAATAGAAGGCTTTTTATTTGAATGCATAAAATGCATATATTTTTTTTTTTTTTTTTTTTTATCAAGTTGTTATGGGTAAAGTCCTGCTTTAAGCAGCGAGAACTCTTTAGGAGGCTGCATAACACAGGCATTGATTAATGGCATTTTATTATTATTATTATTATTATTATTATTATTATTATGGTACTTGTATAGCGCTGTCAATTTACGCAGCACTTTACATATACATTGTACATTCACATCAGTCCCTACCCTCAAGGAGCTTACAATCAAAGGTCCCTAACTCAGATTTATGTTGTACACCAGGGGTGGCCAACCAGTGGCCCGGGGGCCACATGTGGCCCGCGACCTCCTGCTCTGGAATGGCAGGTTGGCAAGCCCAGTTTGCAGATTGCCGACCCGTCATACCACAGCATCAGTGGTGTGAATGAAGCTGGTAGTAGAGGAAGAAAGTGGCTGCGGAGCAGAGCCCCATAAGCCAATGTTTCCTCTACAGCACTGGCTTTTGCCACAGGAGGAGTCTATGGCAAAGTTCAGCTAACCCGCAGGATAGACACAGGTGCACTACGCTGCACCCGCAGTGTGGGTAAACCGCAGCACATCAGTGTGAAAGCAGTCTTGGGCCCTTTTCACACAACCAGCCCGACCAAATGGGACCCTCAATTCACCACTTCAGAGAGTCAGGTGTCCGTTTACGCCCGCCTACCTACAATCTGAAAAACGGAAGGGAATTCATCCCCTTCCATCAGGGCAGATCAGAGGGCCTATAGAGTTGCCGTGACCTGTCATCCGCCCGCTCCGCTCATTGTGGCCCGCGACTGGTTACGAAGTTGCTTAAGTGGCCCTCACTCTTCAAAAGGTTGGGCACCCCTGTTGTACACAATAGTGTAAAGGTAAGTTGTGAATACTATTGTCCATTATAGATATTTTCACAAGGATACACTAAAAGTGTAATTTTAGAAAAACCCCTTCCTTCTGGACCAGGCATAAAATCATCTCTTCGTCTTTGACAGTGAGGATCTGTGGGCAGCATCCCAACTTGGCTTGGCATCAGCTCAAAATGCATCTGTCGTGTGAAGGTCGATGGCTTCAGCTCTCTGCAACCGAGTAGAAATATTAACACTTGCCAGCGACTAGAGGAGATTCATAGATAGTGGCGAAGAGAATTCTCTAGACAGAATCAGTTTTTGGTCTTTATCATTCAATATATGTTTTATTTTTTATTAATCAGGTCGTGACCCATCTGTATTTTTCACAGGGCTTCTTTCTTTCTTTCTTTCTTTCTTTCTTTCTTTCTTTCTTTCTTTCTTTCTTTCTTTCTTTCTTTCTTTCTTTCTTTCTTTCTTTCTTTCTTTCTTTCTTTCTTTCTTTCTTTCTTTCTTTCTTTCTTTCTTTCTTTCTTTCTTTCTTTCTTTCTTTTCCTTTCCTTACCCCATTAATGATTAGAAAAACATTATTTTCCTAAGAATTTTCATTTGAAATTCTACCTATCTATGGCAAGCTGTTGCCTGGATTTCCGACAGAAAAATAAACATTAAACAACATGTTTCTAGGCTTGTCGTAGTGTTGTACGTCACCGCGTTTTTGACGGTCGCAATTTGGTGCGTCTGTGTGTATGCAAGACAGCTTGAGCAGAATTCCATCGGAAAAACCCGTCAAGTTTATTCTGAGGAAAAAAACGGGTGTGTGTGTACGCGGCATTAATAAACTTTTTTTTTTTTTTTTTTCTGAAACCGCTTTTACTAAAGGCAAAAGGCTGTTTCTCCCCCACCCTTGCACGTGACTGGGTATCCGTTGCAAAGTAAAACTTCATTAACTTCACTCTGGGGCCAAGTCCCTTCTCAATTACGATGCCTTTGATTCATCTCCAGACACCACACCAGCCTCTGCTGTTTGACCCACCAACAGGTTTTTTTTTCTGTCCCCCATAATATGTACTTCCTGCCCTTGATGTTGCCTCTGAGGACCAAGGACTGGGAACCCCGAGGCATCCAGGGTAACCAGATTTATTTATTTTCCTGTGTAGACAGCAGTATTCTCCACTTTCCCCCACAGAAAGTTGTGTGTTCTACCCTATTGGGTTATTGCAACCTTGCAGAATGGTAATTCCCATATTCATTATCTAAATCAGCACTCTTGGAGTTCTAGGTTGGTATGTGTATGTAAAAATATTAAGGGCTTTCCTGCCTCTCCTCTTTATTTTTTTTCCGGTGGACATCCTGGGTTGTTCTTGGGGCCTTTACCTTGCGCTCTCAGCGCCACCCTGGACCCCTTAGGACACACGGGCTTCAAGTTGATCTAACTTGCAAAGATGTTCACTGTGTCTGCTTATTGTAGCTTTTACATTTCCAACCTGAGTGGCTTGTGTTAAAGGTGCTTTTAGCTAGAAAGTCCTCTGATCCAGTGTTTTCATTGGATTCGCAGAGGATTTCATGTCTATGGTCAGCTTTAGAAAATCTGGTCAACTGATCTCAATGGAGAAGGTGATCAGACTGAACAATTGTGTCCGTTCTCTTAGTTTTTTCAATAGTAATGCAGTACTGGGGTGGGTTTCAGCATGTTTGGTATGCCTTCTCTTGTACAGTCATAAACCGGAAAGCCCATGATAACTGATCGCCCCTACTTTTATCCAAAGTGGTGTTTGCATACCTAACCACTCTTTGCAGCTTTAGTGTTCTTTATCCCCATATCATAGAGAAGTGCAACGAATAGGTAACTGTTTTGTTGGAAATAATGTAAGAGAATTTGCTACCCCCTAACATGCTTTTTGTATAACCCCTTTGTCTATACCAGTGGTTCTCAACCATTCTAGGGTCGGGACCCCTTAATAAAATTTCCCAATGTGTGGGGACCCCTAACAGTAAAATTATTTTCGTAGCGTGGGTTGTCAGTACCCAAGGCAAGATGAGTAATTTGTGCC
Organism: Rana temporaria; assembly: GCF_905171775.1. Taxonomy (NCBI): domain Eukaryota; kingdom Metazoa; phylum Chordata; class Amphibia; order Anura; family Ranidae; genus Rana; species Rana temporaria. Next base: position 92,927,465 of record NC_053496.1, read on the forward strand.
CCTAACCCACGGATATTTAGTCCTTTCCTCTTGTACAGTATTAAAAACCCTTATGGTACATTTTAGGATGTACCTATAACTCTTTCTCTTTCTTCTCCTTTCTTTTCCTTTTATCTCTCTCTATCCTAATTTCTTTTTCGTTTTTCGCCATCCCTCTCTCTAGCCGCCTTTCTAGCTCTTTCTCTCCCTTTTTCTCTCCCTTTTTCTTTGTCCCCCCCCCCTCTTTTCATCTCCCTTCTGTGTATTCTCTATTTGTATTCCTTTTCTTACTCCTTGGTTGGGGGGGAATGGGATGAGTGGCAGTGCGGTTACTCACTGTGTCTCCAGCTCTGTGGTGTCTCGCAGCAATGACACCTATGCCAAAATCGGGATATGGGGTCTCCTCCAGCCCCTCCCACTTCACATTCCTCACCAGTCAGCTGACCTCTAGTCTGTGCCCCCCCACCCATGCTGTGAAGTGGCTGCGGGCTCCAGGGACAGCTCTGATGGGAATCCACGAAAAGGTTGGGAGAGCGTGTAGGCTTCAGGAACAGCCCAGGATTTGGTGACCCCTGGCAAATCATCATTTGACCCCCATGGGGGTCCCGACCCCCAGTTTGAGAACCACTGGTCTATACGAACTAATGATCTCCTACAGCCTAATCGCATAGACCTGCTATAGCAGAATCCATATATGAAGTAGTTGCTAATAATGATGGCAAGATTGGCTACAGAGCACGGCATCATCCAAATTCTGCCATGTTTTTTTTGTAAACCCAGACCTAATTCCATATCCCTTTATTTCTTAAAACATTTGGCCGACAATGCCGGGTACACTTGTTTCAAAACTGCAAAATCTCTAAATCCAGTTCCAGAGCTTTTCCAGTTCCTCCATAGATTTGCAGGAGTTTTACAGAAATTGTGTCCAATTCATTCAAGTATAACCTAAATGACTCTGCGAATATCTAAAGTGTGTCAAATTTCCAGCCAAGAGCTAGTTATGTAATGCTATTGTATTTCCAAATGAGACCATAAAAAGGAAATGTTTATGTAACAACCAGGTTCACATCTTTAACATCTGCCTGTATATATTTAATCAAGAAATACAAAATCTATTCTAGTTCATTCATTCTTCTTTTTTTCTTTTTTTTCTTCATAAAATGCTCATAAAATCTTTAGGCCTGGTTCACACTTGTGCATTTTCTTTGGTGCTTTTTTGCAGAAGTGCACTACAGTTCATTTAACATGCTTTCCTATGGGACCTGTTTACATCTCTGCTTTTTTCAGCTGCTATGTTTTGGAACAGGTCAGGGACTTTTGTAAACGCAAAACTTTTTTGGTTCAATAGACTTCAGTGAAGATGCGGCAGAAAAGCATGTAGTGTGTTTTTGCAACGATTTTAGCCTAATTTGTATTTTTCAATTTGCCCAACAACATATTGGCCAAAAAAATGCAAAACGCGTCAAAACCGCACTGCAGGATTGGATCAAAAGCAAACTGTGTAGATGTGAACCGAGCCTTGGTCCTGGAATGCCCAAGTGCTCAAACACATAGGGGTTGATTTACTAAAACTGGACAGTGAAAAATCTGGTGCAGCTGTGCATGATAGGCAATCAGCTTCCAAGTTCAGCTTGTTCAGTTCAAGTGGATGTAAACCCTCCATACAGTGAAGTGAACAGCCTCAGATGATACACAGGGATGAGCCAAATCTCCCTACATAGGTTTTAGGCCCCTTTCACATGTCCGCTCCGTCCGTCCGTTCATTACAAGTCCGTTAACGGACTTGTAATGAATCCCTATGGGAACGCGTCCGTTAGCGGATGGAGCATCCGCTAGCGTCCGCGTCAGTCGGGATCCGCTTTTCCGAACGAAAGAAACCCTATTCTTCCGTTCGGCGGAACGGACCGGATGCAGACGGACAGTCTGCGTCCGGTCCCCCATAGGGGAGAGCGGAGCAGAGGCAGGGCGGTCCCTGCACTGTGTGCGGGGACCGCCCTATCCGCCGACAGCTCAGCGGGGATCCCCACGGACACACGGAGCGGACCCAGAAACGGTCCGCTCCGTGTGAAAGAGCCCTTACATGTGTATCTGCGGTCTTCACATTTATATACTGTTTAGAAAGTTCAGATCATGTTGGGAAATTTTTCTCTTCCTGTTTAACCACTTGCCTACCGGGGCTATTTTGGCACTTCTCTCCTTCATGTAAAAATCACAATTTTTTTTTTTTTTTTTTGCTAGAAAATTTATCAAAACCCCCAAACATTATTTATATATATATATATATATATATATATATATATATATATATATATATATATATATATATATAATATATATATTATAAATTTTTAGCAGACACCCTAGGGAATAAAATGGCGGTCATTGCAACTTTTTTTTTTTTCTCGCACGATATTTGCGCAATAATTTTTCAAACGCCTTTTTTTTGGGGGGGAAAAAACGGTTTCACAAATTTAAAAAATAACAAAACAGTAACGTTAGCCCAATTTTTTTGTATAATTGAAAGATGATGTTATGCCGAGTAAATAGATGCCTAACATGTCACGCTTTAAAATTGCGCACACTCATGGAATGGCGCCAAACTTTGTTACTTAAAAATCTCCATAGGTGCCGCTTTAACATTTTTTTTTTTTTTATCAGGCTTACTATTTTTGAGTTACAGAGGAGGTCTAGTGCTAGAATTGTTGCACGCTTTAACGCACGCGACGATACCTCACATGTGGGCTTTGAACGGCGTTTACGGGGCGTTTTGAAAAAAAACTTTTTTTATTTTACTTAATATTTTTACACTTGTTTTATTACTTTTATTCTTATTACAAGCGGTGCCAAAACCTCCCAGATCTTAGAACTGGGAGTAAACAAAAAATATAGCAGTAGGTTACAGCGCTCAGGATGTCTGCACAAACAATCAAAGTGTATAAATAATAAGTGATAGGAAAAAAACCACAACGGCAGCGTATATGGTCTAAAAGTTCATAAGACCATTTAGGGATCAGTCCCAGCAAAGTGCCAATAGGCTATTGTTGGTGGCTATAAACTGCCAGTGCGGATTATTACAGTTGCTCAGGGCAGCTCTCCAGAAGCGAAGCCAGCTCAAAATATGCGAGAGATAAAACAAAAGGAAAAGCGCCTCTGAGTATTCTGTATTTAATTTTTAAAATAAAAAGTATCCAGCACTTGCATCATATAAAACAATGGTGAAGTCAAGGAACACTTGAAAAAAGAGCGCGCAGGTCTGTTCCCTGACTCGCGCACGCTCTGAAACGCGTCATGGTCCTCCTCGCCCCCCGTCCAGCTGACGTCACACGCCAGCAAACGAGATTCCAGCACAGCAGCACTTCACCATCACGGACACAGTCGGCTCCCCCCGGCATCGAGCGGCTGCATTTACCTGGCTCAGATGCTCAACTGGTCGTCGGCAAAGATCTACACCAGCTTCCCGGACTTCACCATTGTTTTATATGATGTAAGTGCTGGATACTCTTTATTTTAAAAATTAAATGCAGAATACTCGGCGCTTTTTGTTTTATCGGGAGTAAACAAAAGGTTGGGAGACCAGCACTGTGGCTGAAATATCCCCCTCCTTCTTTTTTGGCACCGGATGGGAAGGGAGGGACCAAGTGACGAGAAACAAACCAAAACCCTGGGGAATTGATAAAATATTGAATGCGGCGATTTCACTGAGGAAATGCAGGCACCAATGCAAGTATTTCCAATGACAGTCAAAATCCAAAAATAAATGACAGTCAAACAATATCAAAGAAAACCCCAATATGTATAAACTGTCTTCAAAGCACTCAAAGTCTCTATTCCTCCAGATCAACATCTGAAGATCTCAAAGACTGAACAACCACTAATGGGGTAAACAGATTCTGGAGAACTAGAATTGTGGCATTATATCTTTTGCTGTACATTATCCTTTTTCGTGTTTTTATATATCATATGTGTTGTAAAAATTAATTTTTCTATATTTGTATAAATAAATTGTATCCTTTTTATATTATTGTTGCCTATACAATCCCAACTACAGAGGTTACCTTTTACATTTGTAATCATTGAGGGATGATGGCAACTTCATGTTCCTATGCACGAGCCGACCTAATTCATACAATTTTAGTAAGTCAACCCCATAAAGACCTGGCCTGCAGGTACCTGGGGATGCCTGCCATTCGATGACCATTCTGGATTGAATGTATTTCTGCTTTAGGGGTACTTTAAAGTCATGGTCAGGCATCATTGATATCAATGAACAAAGCTGTCAACACTTGTTGGTATATTTGTGGTTTCTAATTGCAGCTGGTTAAATGTATGAGCCTTGGCTACCCTCAGGGAACATGTTATTGTTCACTGACAGCTGCTGTCATAGTTGATGTCTGTCTGTGTAGGGGTTGTGATAAGGGCTACCTTGCCAGACAGAGAAAAATGTTGTAATCTCATCTGGCCATGTGGGGCCTTGCACTGCACTGTAGCATATTCCCTGCTTCTGTAGGAATAGGTTTGCTCTCTAATATTCAAAGCTGCAACTCTAAATGTATTGTATTTTCTATAGGTTCACAATGAAGGAGATGAAGGTTTTCCATTACTTGCCCATCTTGTTGCTGTTGCCTATATGCCAAGGACATGCAGACTTCTTCACTTCAATTGGTAAGATATTATTATTATTATTATTATTATTATTATCTCAGCAACTGTCATCCTAACAATGCTCTGTCCCGGTTTTCCCAATTGCTCTCGGATCTCGCTGTTCTGGTGGGGATTAAAAGCAAACACGGAAATGTTCATTGTGCTCCACTGTTTGTCATCATTTGGAAGCCTAGTTAGAGCAATGACGTAGCTGCCACTGGAGTAAGTGCTTGGGGATGCTGGAGATCAGCAGCACTGAGATAAAAAAAAAAAAAAAAAATTCTAAAAGAATAAAGAACAGCATTTGTTTGATGCAATATGTTTGAGATTATTACAGTTCACATATTTTTAATTTGGGCTATACATTTACCCCATTATCCAGAATATATTTCCAATATGTTTGTGTGTATGTGCTTTATAAATGTAGAGGGAGGAAAATCCCATATTGCCCTTGACGGACAATTTATATTTCAGCTGTGTGGAAGCACCAGTACAGATTAGACTTGATTTGATTGAGCCCTGGTTTACACTGGAGCGATTTGGTTTCTTCTGCCGGGCTCCTCTGCCATCTTCTGCTCTTTTGCATCTTCAGATGTTGACACGCTGTAATGCCGTGTGGGCGGTGCACAACAACCCGGTGACCACGCCCCATGCCAATTTAAGTCGTTGGGAAGAAGACAATTGAGAAGACCGGGCAACCGGTAGCAAAAGAGCAGAATATAGCGGAGAAGCCCGGCGGGAAAAAAAAACGAAAAGAGCGCGGAGAAGAGGCCGGAGGGCATGGAGTAGTCGAAAAAGATCCCCGGAGCTGCCTAATAAATTACTTTAAAAACCTTTGCAGTGTGTTTATTTTTATTGACACTTTTTTTACCCCAGGTGAATGGGTAGGGGTACAATGTACCCCATACTCATTCACATAGGGAGGGGGGACGTTATCTGGTGGCCCCCTTATTAAAGGATTCCGATAAGCCCCTGCCCGCAGACCCCAATGACCAGGGTTGTCGGGAAGAGGCCCTTATCCTCCAACATGGGGACAAGGCGCTTTAGGTGGGGGGGGAGGCGCAAGGCCCCCCTGCCCCAAAGCACCCCCCCATATGTTGAGGGCATGCGTTTCAGGAGGGACCGGGGCGCTTGCTCATCCCCCACCCCCTTTCCTAACCGGCAGGGCTGCATGCTCGGATAAGGGTCTGGAATGGATTTTGTGGGGAGCCCCACGCTTTTTTACCAGCGCAGGGGGTTCACCTTAAAATCCATACCAGACTTAAGGGCCTGGTATGCTATTGAAGGGGGAACCCATGCCGTTTTTTTTTTTTTTTATTTAAAATTTGGAGTGGAGTTCCCCCTCAAGATCGATCCCTGACAATGTGTCGGGTATAAAAGTCAGATCCCTCTTCATTGAAGTCGGGCGTGTGTCGGACTAAAAGTCGCAGGGCAAAGTCTGATCCAAAGTAGGATAACTGTCATGTCCTACCAGTGTGAACCCAGCCTCAAAGCTGCAAATTGGCCTCCCCATGTGTTAATCATCTTCCTCATTTAGTTAGCAGTCCATATATTCTAATAGGGCATTTTCACACGGACTTTCTGGTCCACCTGTCAGCTTTTTAGACGGACCTGATCAGAGCCTCCATTCGCTCCTATGGAGCGGCGGATGTCAGCGGTGAGATGTCCGCTGCTATATGATCCTGTCCATGAAATCCAGACGGAGACCCTATTTTTCCATCGGTCTGACGGATTGGATGAAAACTGACAAATGGTCTGTTATCATCCGTTCTCCCCATAGAGGAGAGCGCGGAACAGTGAGCGGAGACGGACCTGCTCAGCAGATCGATCCTCCTACTAAGCAAGCAGAGTCCGCCTAGCGGATAAGCCTGCGCGAAAGGAACCTTATGCTGCTCTGACACCTCTGGGACGTTTGAAAGCCTTTTTATAATCTGAAATGGTGTTAATGACCCACGGGGACATTACAGCTTTATTTAAAAGGACCAAATTCTGCCAGTCCCCAGTTCTGCCTTTGGTAGTTTTCAATGTTCTGTTTTACTTTTTACTTCAATCTTTATGCAAGCAAAGATATAAACATATATAAAACATTTGCTGTGATAATACCTCAGTCACACAGCTGACACAAATAATCATCCTGTTTTTCCTATGATCGCCAGCAACATCCAGTGGTCATAAAGCAGTATTTTCCTGAAGAAGGTATTCAGGAAAATATTGCATTATGCCTACTGGATTGGGCTAACGATCATTGAGAGAAAAAAGCAAACTATACAGAGATCTCCATAGTGTTTGTTTGATACATGGTGGCTCATCAGGCCACCAGAAATCATCTTTTGGATTGTAGTGTCATAAAACAATTGGTCTTTTTAATCCTTATGCATGAAGCAGCCCGTTTGTTTTACAAATAGAGCATACAATAAAAGTATAAAGCCTCGTACACACGATCAGTCCATCCAATGAGACCGGTCCAAAGGACCGTTCTCATTGGTTAACGATGAAGCTGACTGATGGTCTGTCGCACCTACACACCATCGGTCAATTAACCGATCGTGTCAGAACGCGGTGACGTAAAATACGACGTGCTGAAAAAAATTAAGTTCAATGCTTCCAAGCATGCGTCGACTTGATTCTGAGCATGCACAGGTTTTTAACCAATGCTTTTGCATACTAACGATCGGTTTTAAACCTATCGGTTAGGCGTCCATCGGTTCAATTTTAAAGCAAGTTCTCATTTTTTGACCGAAGGTTAAATAACCTATGGGGCCTACACACGATCGGTTTAGACTGATGAAAACGGTCCTTCAGACCGTTCTCCTCTGATCCTATCGTGTGTACGAGGCCTTAGTCGCAAGTGCCATTGGAATGTTGATACAATTTAAACATTTGTCTGCAATAATGGGAACTTTGTACTGGGTGTTCTCTTCACAGCCCATCTCATATCCAGGAACTACTAATCTTTAGTGTAAGCATTGCCTAGTCTTTTCATTTGTATTATTTAGCATTGCTCTTATAACAATGACTGTTGGCAAGGAGAACAGCCTATAATGTTATGCCCCATTCACACCAAAATGCAGTGTGGGTAACTTGCGTTTCCTGCACCACGGTCATAACGCTGTGTCAATGTTAATGACACCGCAAGCGCAGTTCGTTTTGCACAGGATCGCATTCAGTTGCAGGAAGTCTGATATTCATGCATGCACTAACTTTTGGTGCAGTGTGAGATTGAGCCCATTTAAAATTGAATGGGCTCAAATCGCACTGCGCTGAACAGTAGCACGTTCTTGTGCGATTCCTAGTGTGAGCCGGCCATTAAACTGCAAACGACTAGGATACTATATATGGTTCACTGGGGAGCAAATTAATTAAAATGTATTATTGTTGCTGTCTACGTAATCTGATTAAAATGTTAACTGCTTGCCGACCAGCGGCGGCAGGTCAGCACTGCTGCGCGAGATCACGTAGCTATACGTCATCTCGCGAATCAGCCAATAGGGGCGCGCGCCCCCCCCACTCGCCCCTAGTCCCGACGCACGGGCGCGATCACCGCCGGGCACCCGAGATCACTCGTTACAGAGCGAGAACCGGGAGCTGTGTGTGTGTAAACACACAGCTCACGGTCCTGTCAGGTGGAGAAATGCCTGATCGTCTGTTCATACAATGTATGAACAGCGATCAGTCATTTCCCCAAGTCCGTCCCACCCCCCCTTCTGTTAGAACAAACACAGAGAACTCTTCTCTGGCAGGCAGCGAGTGAAATCTTTGCTCTCCATCACCTGGGGTGTGTCCCAACTCAGGAACCGCAGTGGTCAGCTGGAATTGCTATGCAAAACATCTGGAGGTATCTGCTAGCAGTGGCACCCAGAGCTCATGTAGACTGCTTGGTTTCACTTGAAGCCAGCTGGAAAGGTAAGTATTCTTCTATGGCAGGGGGCGGCTTGCTGGATGTCTGAGTTAATTATCTTTATCATTTTTTTTATTTTTTTTTATGTTAAAAGAGAAGGCCAGCTAAAGCTTGTTTTGCTGGACTTCTCCTATGGCTCACATGAGTGCAATTAGTTTTGCACTCCTTTGACCCGTTTTTTCAGTAGGAAGCGGACTGAAGTCCACTCTCTACTGCTGTCATGAGTATCGGTTCAGGCACCACATCCTCCCGACCAATGGAAGTCAGGATCCACCCGGTGCCTGGACTCACACCCGTCTCGGCCTCTTGGCAAGCTGCTGAGAGGCTCAGCACTCCAATGAGTGCGAAGGGACATGAGAAGAGAGCTGTGACTGACAGTCTACAGCTCTCTGCTCACGGAGCCATGTGTGTTTTGTGAGCCACGTTTGCACAGACACGACAGCCTATCTGAGTCTGTGTTTATACCCCTGATGAAGAGTGATACTCGAAACATGTCAGGCAGCTTCTACAATAAGACTGATACACTTAAACCTTTGACAGTTGTATATGGGGTTTTGTTCATCTATGGTCTAAGCCTACAGTGTATGTTTTGAGAAATGATTTTTGTTTTGTCATAAAGATATATAATTGTTTTTACATGTAAATATATAGTTTTATTTTTGGTGACGGGAAAGTCCTATACACCCAAGATACAATTTGCTGTAACTTGCATGAAAGAATGACAAAATAAAAACGCACAGCCTAACATCGGAGAGCAATCTTGTCTAGGACAGCGACATGACGGTATACAAGTGCTCAGATGACTTCATGCTTTTCCATTCTGTATTGCAGGCCACATGACTGATTTGCTGTACACTGAGAAGGACCTGGTCACGTCACTAAAAGATTATATAAAGGCGGAAGAGCTCAAACTGCAACAGGTTAAAAAGTGAGTTTAATGACCGAAAATATTACCGTACTTTTTTTTTTTTTGGGGGGACTTCCTCTTGCAGGACATTGCAGTGCATGTAACCTCCTCCCCTCCTTCTTTTTTGTTTTTTATTGGGAAGGGGGGTCTCAATTGTTTGTATAATTGTAATATCCTTGTTTTACCATTGAAAGATATTTTATACTTTTGGAGAAAAGGTGCTATGGACAGTTTAATTGCTATTAACGTGATGGCTTTAAGGAATGCCATTGCTCCTGGGTATTTGTGCCAGGTGTTGGGTGTGACTACAAGCAACTAGGCCAGTTCTCACAAATCTGAATTCTACCCAACCATGAACTATTTCCGTTTTAAAGGTAACTAACTAATCCAAAGACCAAAAGTAATCTACTGCAACTTCCCAGCCCTTGGATGTACTATTAGCATTACGCTGGCCATGTACGACTTACATTTTGGTTGATTCCGCAAGAAATTTGAGCAATGGGTCAGCACCGTGTGGCTTGACAATTTTGAAAAAATCAATCGCTGGCCACCAATTTATTGTATCTAATCGGACGTCTGTGGACTGAACGAGATGCGTTACTTTTCAGTGACTGGAAACCTGTAGGAAATTTGAGGGCAGGATACTAAAGATGGCACTAAATACAGGGACATTTTAGAGGAAAACATGGGTCCAGTCTGTAATGGACCCAAAACGTGGACAGCAGGTAGTACAGAACCCCCAAACTCTAACTAAAGTTACCCAAAGTATATAACATTGGGTATTTAATTCACTAGAGAATCTGCGTGAAGCTTGAAAATTGCTGTTCATCAGCAGGCTTATCCACCTGAGCCAGCTAAACATTTTTACCCAAGAACGGCAATCATTTTTCAGGGTTCCGGTGTGCGAATCTGGTATAGACTGGCCCACAAAAACATACTAAAGGATTCAATACAAAAGGTTTCTCGTTTGGCTCTCTTGTCTGTACATATGCGCACACCGTTGACTTAAAGCGGAAGTAAACCCATCCATAAAACAATTTATTTTCCGGCACATGCTGGAAATGAAACACTCCCATTGGATGTGCTCTCAATCAAACTGTCAAACCATCCAATGGCTGGTTTCATAACTGATCACATGTGAAGCATCATGGCAGTTGCAGATTAAACAGAGGCCAAGATGGCAGCTTCCTTGGCTGAAAACAATAGAGGGGGTTTACTTCCACTTTAAGAACTGGTCAGCCGAGCTTTCTTGTAAGAAGTTATTGGCAGGTTTTTCTTTTTTTCATGGTAAATGTTTGTTTGTGATTTGGACAAATATATCCAAAAGATTTCCGGAGGGAAGTGCTCTCTACCTACTGTAAAGAGAAGCACCAGGAGTCCCCCATTCAAAACTTCTGGGACTGCTTCCTCAGGTGTCCCAGCGGCAAGGCATTTTGGCTACCAACAGGGCGCTAGAGCCAGGGGCAAGCCATAAGGCCAGTGCCAGAAAAAGCCCTAGGTCCAAAGCTCTTCCCTTTTTGAGGGGGACACCCCCACTCTATCGGTGGTGGTAAAGGCTGCTGCACGTGGGTCACCTCAACTAAATCCTGCGGTTTCAAGCTGGAGGGGGGTTCCCCTTCAGGTTTCTAAGATCCAGCGTTCCCTCCAAGAGACTTATTATTTCAGGCACTACATCATGGGTGCTCAACCTGTGGCTCTCCAGCTGTTGCGGAACTACAATTCCCATGAGGCATTGCAAGCCGCTGACAGGTACAAGCATGTCTCCCAAAGGCTGAGGCATTATGGGAATTGTAGTTTTGCAACAGCTGGAGAGCCACAGGTTGAGCACCCATGCACTACATCATTTAGTGCATCAAGGAGTGATTGTACAGGTTCCTGTAACAAAAAGGGCATGGTGTTTTTATACGAACCTGTTTACTGAACCTGCTGTCACACAAGCTAGCCTTCCCTGATGGCCATCACCTTGGCTAGAAGGGTGTCGGAGTTGGCAGCCTTTTCGTACAGGGAACCATAATTGATCCTTCACCACAACAGGGTCGTGTTGTTGTTGTTGTTGTTGTTGTTGTTATTATACAGGATTTATATAGCGCCAACAGTTTACGCAGCGCTTTACAACATCAGGGAAGACATTATAGTTACAATACAATTCAATACAGGAGGGATCAGAGGGCCCTGCTCGTTAGAGCTTACAATCTAGAAGGGAGGATCAAGTGGAACAGAGGGTAGTAGAAATGGGGGGTGATCAGATGGACAAAATTTAAAATACAGTTGTTAGATTAGGGTAGGATAGGCTTCTCCTGAAGAAGAGGGTTTTCAGGGATTCTCTAGTTATGACCTGTTCCATCCTTTCTGCCTTCTGGGATGTATGACCCCATTTTGGCCTAGGCCAAAAACCAGGAAGCAACTGCAGAACTGAAAAAAAGAGGAAAAAAACAAGTAAATATAACATCATAACAAGTGGTTCATTTTGATTTGGAGAGTAACGTTCTGCTTTAAAGTGGAGTTCCACTCATTTTTGGGTTTTATTAAAAGTCAGCAAAGTGCAGAAGCTGACATTTAATAAATGCACAGTCCAATGATGTGGCTGTCCGAACCCTCGGTTCTCTCCCTCTCCTCTTCCTGGCACCAGCATTACAAGTGTGGGCACCCGGCTGTGACAGCTTGCTGCTTCACAGTCGGGTGCACACTGTGCATGAACGCTTTGCCTGACCATTGAGGCGCAGTGACATGTCCCAGAAGATTGCAGGTTGGCAGGGATAGAGGAGAACTTGCACTTGGATCGCCTAGGTGGCCTAAGCGGGTACCTGTTAACCCCCCCCCCCCCCCCCGAAAAAAAAAAACACATGCCAAATGTGGCATAGGAGGGAGGAGGAATGCTTAAATCCAAACTTCCCCTTTTGGGTGGAGCTCCACTTATAAGTAGATAAAATGTATTTTTGAAGATGGTTTTGTTTTCCTTCTTCTAATTTCTCTTACAAATGTGTTTCTAAAGTGAATTTGCTTTTTACAGATGGGCAGAGAAATTTGATATGCTATCGGAGAGTGCAATAAACGATCCAGAGGGCTTCCTGGGCCACCCAGTCAATGCATTCAAGTTAATGAAGAGACTCAATACAGAGTGGCAGGAACTTGAGAATCTGGTGCTGAAAGACATGTCTGATGGTAAAGGCTTTATTGTTTGTATGTGGAACAACTAAAGTAACACTAAAGTAATTGCACAAGATGCTGTGCTTTGCAATTTCTACAAATGCTTTAAAATGTATAATTCTTTGTGCCTTTCCGCTGCTTGAGATTTCACATTTGCGGGCTAACTGTGTACAGCCTTTTGTTTTTAGTTAAGCAGACATTTAAAGCTTGTGGGCCTGACAAGAGGCAGACTGCTATGGGATTACTTGACACTTATGCTGGTGTGTATTTCCCACACACTACTGCAAATCCCTTTAATTACAGTTTTATGGCAGCCAGTTTTGTTTTGCATTGATTGGCCCTTTATGGAAGGATTAATTATGGTTGCTAGAGAATACATTAGTCTTTATAATTGGTACTTTCTTGTGTTTTATTGGAATAATATAGCATTTTTTTGATGATGATCATTTTTATTTTAGGATTTATCTCTAATTTGACCATCCAGCGCCAGTCTTTCCCCACTGATGAGGACCAGACAGGTGCAGCCAAGGCTTTGATTCGTCTTCAGGACACGTATAACTTGGACACAGATACTCTTTCCAGGGGAAACTTGCCAGGTATTGTATGTTGGATAACTTTTTTTTTTTTTTTTAACTACTTGCCGACCTGCCTCCGTCATTTTACGGCGGCAGGTTGGCTCTCCTGCGCGAGAGCCCGTAGCTATACGTCTGCTCTCGCGCAGGCCACTAGGGGCGTGTGCTCGCCGCCCCCCCCCCCCGACTCCCGTGCGTGTGCCCGGTGGGCACACGCGATCGCTTGTTACAGAGCGGGGACCGGGAGCTGTGTGTGTGTAAACACACAGCTCCCGGTCCTGTCAGGGGGAGAAATGCTGATCTTCTGTTCATACATTGTATGAACAGAAGATCGGTCATTTCCCCTAGTGAGGCCACCCCCCCTACAGTTAGAACACAGCCAGGGAACATACTTAACCCCTTCCCTGCCCCCTAGTGTTAACCCCTTCACTGCCAGTGGCATTTTTATAGTAATCCAATGTATTTTTATAGCACTGATCGCTATAAAAATGCCAATGGTCCCAAAAATGTGTCAAAAGTGTCCGAAGCGTCCGCCATAATGTCGCAGTACCGAAAAAAAAAATCGCTGATCGCCGCCATTACTAGTAAAAAAAAAAAAAAATATTAATAAAAATACCCCCTATTTTGTAAACGCTATAACTTTTGCGCAAACCAATCAAACGCTTATTGCGTTTTTTTTTTTTTTTTTACGAAAAATATGTAGAACAATACGTATCGGCCTAAACTGAGGAAAAAAATGTTTTTTTTTTATATTTTTGGGGGATATTTATTAGAGCAAAAAGTAAAAAATATGATTTATGTATTTTTTTTTTTTTTCAAAATTGTCGCTCTATTTTTGTTTATAGCGCAAATACTAAAAACCGCAGAGGTGATCAAATACCACCAAAAGAAAGCTCTATTTGTGGGGGGAAAAATGGACGCCAATTTTGTTTGGGAGCCATGTCGCACGACCACGCAAATTGTCAGTTAAAGCGACGCAGTGCCGAATCACAAAAAGTGCTCTGGTCTTTGACCAGCAATATGGTCCGGGGGTTAAGTGGTTAAAGCCCAACGGAATAAAGAGGGATACTTCTCCTAATGCATGGTTTTACATTATTTTTAAATCCATGGTCATGCAGTCTTCTCTCATGACTTCCCCAAACCGAGGTGTTGTACAAATTTTAAGCAGTAGGAAGAACATGTCACCATCCTCATAGGTAATAGAACTTCTGAAATTGACTGACTGGTGCAAAAACCACTATAGCTGGTCTTAAGTGTCACAAAGCAATTGCACCTCAGGTAAATGAAAACGTATTCAAGATGTTGCAATGCTACCCGAATTTTTAACCAGAAGAAAATAACTTAACTGGGCAAGGTCCCCCAGAATAACAGGGGGAAAGAACCTGCCCTGCCCACAAAGCAAAATCTATAAAGACATGGATGAGTGCTTCCGGGGTGAAGGAACTTGGCCTGCACTGTCCTGACCTCAACCCGATGGAACACCTTGGGGATGAATTGGAGTGTAGACTGCAAGCCAGGCCTTCTCGTCCACATCTGTGCCTTACCTCACAAATGGTCAAACATTCCTATAGACGCACTCCTAAACCTTATGGACAGCCTTTCCAGCCTTGCCATTAATGTTCATGTGCGTGTGTAGCACTACCCCCGAAGGAGCTGCTGGATTGTTTTGGGGGGCATGTTACCTCTCTTTCTTCGCCATCCAGGGTATCAGATGAGAGTTGAGAGAAAACAAGTTAAATGTTCACACTTTAGGCTTCTTTTTCTTTGCTTTATTTACCAAACGTGGTAAAAAAATAAAAGTAGTAGTTGAAGAGGTGGAAGGGTAATAGGTAGGTTCAGGTGTATAACTTTTTGTTCGAAAACACTCCTGCTTCCAGAAACTAGGGGTGCAACGGATCGTCACCGATCCGTGATCCGAACGGGCCACCCCGGTTCGGATCGGCACACCCCGCGATCCGCGGAGCGCTCCGGAGCCTAGGCCTAGGAAAGTCCCCGGCTTCGGCCTAGCTCCGGAGCGGCGGCCAGTCTGCTTGCCAGAGCCCAGCGTGACACGCCTCCCCGCCTCCCCGGGGAGGCGTGTCACGCTGTGCACTGGGCTCTAGCAAGCTGAATGGGAATGTTAGCAGTGAAGCACTGGTGTGAGAGGAGGGGGGGGAAAGGGGAAAAAAGAGCACAATAGCAATTCACAGGGGTGGATTAAAGAGGAAGCAGGTGAGGCTGTTTGGGACTTAAAGTACAATCTTGATGTTTTTACAGCAATATATATATATATATATATATATATATATATATATATATATATATATATATATATATATATATATATATATATATATATATATATATATATATATATATATATATATATTTTTGCTGTAAAAACATCAAGATTGTACTTTAAGTCCCAAACAGCCTCACCTGCTTCCTCTTTAATCCACCCCTGTGAATTGCTATTGTGCTCTTTTTTCGGATCAGCAAAAAAAAAAAAAAAAAAGTTCCTTTTTTTCATTGGTCCAAAAAAAATTAAAAAAAATAAAAATATATCTATATCTATATATAAATTTTTTTTTTTTTTTTTTTTGGACCAATGAAAAAACGGACCCTTTTTTTTTTTTTTTTTTGCTGATCCGAAAATGATCCGATCCGTGACTCCTGATCCGAGGATCGATCCGATCCGTGAGTTTTTTGATCCGTTGCACCCCTACCAGAAACGCATATTTCGTCGCCACTCTAGCCAGAGTGGGTATTGTGCACCTGGATAGGCCTCTCTCACTAGCCTAGCAGCCAGGGTGTCACACGGAAACTTGGTAAAGTCTCTGCCACAGACCTTCCCAAAGATGGAGATATAGTCTGTCCAAAATCCTCTCAGCTCAGGATTAAGCACCCGGATCTCTCTTGAATAAATTCTTGTGAACTCAGAACTGACAGGCGACCATCACTCAGCCTTTCAGTAATAGTGCGTCCTTCGATGAAGTTCAAGGCCTTTCCTGAGATACCAGTCTCTTGCTCGGTGCTCTCCAAGACAGGTTCTTCATCGAGTGGCTTCCTCCCTCAGGAGGGACAGCACAGGACCACTCTGCTAGCGTAGACCCAGTCTGACTTCCGGGCCTACTTGGTAAATCGCAACCCCGGACCAACGTGGTCCCGGAGCCAGGAACACTTGAACACGCATCCCCGGCCAGGAGGGCCACACGGGGGGTGGTGGGACGACAAACCGGGATCGGCGACCACCCTGAACTAATCACGTCTGTCCCTTTAAAGGGGTTGTAAAGGTAAATCATTTTTTCCCTAAATAGCTTCCTTTACCTTGGTGCAGTCCTCCTTCACTTACCTCATTCTTTTGATTTTAATTTTAAAGTTCCTTATTTCTTCTGAGAAATCCTCAATTCCTGTTCTTCTGTCTGTAACTCCACACAGTAATGCAAGGCTTTCTCCCTGGTGTGGAGAAAGTCTCTTGAGGGGGCGAGCAGGAGTGTCAGGACGCCCACTAACACACAGCTCCTTTCTCCATCTGCAAAGTAGATAGCGTCCTGACCCTCCTGCTCCCCCCTCAAGAGGCTTTTTCCACACCAGGGAGAAAGCCTTGCATTACTGTGTGGAGTTGCAGACAGAAGAACAGGAAGTGAGGATTTCTCAGAAGAAATAAGGGCATTTAAAAGCAAAATGGAAGGATGAGGTAAGTGAAGGAGGACTGCACTAAGGTAAAGGAAGCCATTTAGGGAAAACATATTTATTTTTATTGTTTTACCTTTTAATCCCCTTTTAAGTACTCCACCCCATCACGCACAGTGGGCTGTCAACTCCCATTGATTGACTGCTGAAGGAGAACACCCAAAACACATTGAGCTGACTGCTGCCACCCTCGGCCTGGAATGGTAACAACACCCCAGACAACAATAGTGGTCACTCATGGCTGGAAAAGAGTCTCAAATTTAGTGAAAAATCATACAGTCTGAGTCAACTAACTCTCAGACTACCCTCTAAATTTAAAGCAGCGCCGGCCAGAAATAGCAGGCATCTACACATGTAAAGGCAGTCATCCAATACTTTTGGTAATATAGTGTATATCTGGAAATTGATCAATACTGATGGCCTCTAAGCTAATTTCTTCAGGTCCAAACAGTACAAGTATCCCCCCAAATGACCCAATTTTTAGACACTCCAGGGTATTTGGTGTAAATGGTGTAGTAAGAGATACGGCAGTTTATTGTTTGTTTTGTTTTTTTTCTGTCACAATTTTTGGAAAATGGGGAAATTAAAGTGTGGGGCATGTGTGTTTGTGTGTGGTGTGTGTTGTTTTTTTTTTTTTTTTTTTTTTTGCTTTCCCCTCACAATCTTTTTTTACATACGGTCACTGGTGCAGTACAGCGTCGTCATATGACTGGTGTGGCGGTAATCGGGGACACTAGTCACAATTTTTTTTTATAAAAATAAATGATAGAGATGTAGATCTCTCTCTCTCACGGTGGGGTGGTGGTATTTGGATCCCCTGCTGATTTTTGTACATTTACCCACTGAAAAAAAAGATGATCCGTCTATAATTTTAATGGTAGGTTTAGTTCTAAATTGATTTGCATTTTAAATCTTCTGTCAGGGGAGGTTGCTAAAATAGATTGGGAGGTTGCTAAAATAGATTAGCAAGGAGCAGGCCCTATTACAAAACGCCTCCTGAGAGTCTATGCCTATGATTAGAGGAAAGGCACACACCCCCTCTCATCAGCAATGTTGGCTATCTTGGCTGTATGTCCAGACATCATCCTACATTGTGTTAACCAGGAAGAGAAAATTTCCTAACACAATCTGAACTTTCTAAATGGTATATAAATGTGAAGACAACAGATATACATGTAAAACCTATGTAGGGAGATTTGGTTTATCTCTGTATGATCTGAGGCTGTTCACTTCACTAGGTGTATGGAGGGTTTACATCCACTGTAAGTGCCACAGCTGAAGAAATGTATAGCTTTCACGGCAACACTTGCACGCCGCCCTCTGCTGTATCTGGTTCTTGTTGCACAGTGTTTTCATGAGCACCGATGCTGCTTGTTAAAGAGGAAGTAAACCTTTGCAAAAAAGTCCCTTTAAAAATGGGTGCATAAACCACATTCTTGTGTGTAATTCTTTATATTGCATTTCAAGGTGATAACGGGGAGTGCAGAGAAAACAAGTTTAACTATTCGTGGATTGTGGGTCTGAATACAACCAACTGCCTATAAAATAAAACTGAAGAATGTTTTGCGATTTATGTTTATCGGTGTCAGTTAGGGCTCTTTCACACGTCCCTTCAGTTTCTTTCCTCCGCTCCGTCGGCTCAGCGGGGATCCCCGCTGAGCTGTCGGCGGATAGGGCGGTCCCCGCACACAGTGCAGGGACCGCCCTATCTGAGCTCCGCTCTGCCCTAAGGGGAACCGGATGCAGACGGACCGTCTGTCCGTCTGCATCAGTTCCGTTCCGCCGGACGGAAGAAAAATAGGGTTTTCTTCCGTCCGAAAACCGGATCCCGACGCTAGCGGATGCGTTCCCATAGGGATTTATTACAAGTCCGTTAACGGACTTGTAATGAACGGACGTCTGAAAGGGGCCTTAAACTAAAGACAAGCATGAAGCCACATTTACAAACATGGGTTGTTGAGCTGATCCCTCTGGAATGTGCTGTTTGGATATTTTCTCAATGACCAAAGATGCTATCCCTGTTGTAGGCCCAGGAGGTTATGGAAGATTTACATTGAAAGTATAGTGTCTGACATATCACCAATATAGATAACTGACTAGTTATGTTGGTGTCACCTGGAAAATTTGGCATAGGGTGCATGTGAGTTTGAAAATTGTATTCAAACAGTTTCATTAAGAGATTCATTTTTTTTTTTTTTTTTGATTCTCTGTTTTTTCATAGGTGTAAAGTGTAAAGCGACACTGACTGCTGAGGACTGCTTTGAACTGGGAAAGGTTGCTTACACGGAATCTGACTACTACCATACAGAGCTGTGGATGGAGCAAGCCCTGCATCAGCTGGATGCTGGAGAGCTATCCTCCGTTGAGAAGGTCGTAATACTAGACTACCTTAGCTATGCAGTGTATCAGCAAGGTGATTTGAAAAAAGCTCTGAAGCTAACTAAAAGGCTGTTGGAGCTTGGTAAGTTTATTTTTTTTTTATTTTTTTTATTACCATTGAATAGATTTTATTTTTGCATGTTTCTAAGCAATTCTTAAAATGGTTCTAAAAGCCGAAGGCTTTTTATTTGCCTTGATGCATTAAAGCGGGGGTTCACCCAAAAAAAAAAAAAGTTAACATTACATTCAGGCGAGTTGTTAGAATGACAATCGGGTGGTTTTTTTTTTTTAAATCTTTGCCGTACATACCGTTTTATAGATATATGTTCATCGCGGCTTCCGGGTATAACCTGCGGGACTGGGCGTTCCTAATTGATTGACATGCTTCCGACCGTCGCATACAGCACGTTACAAGTTGCCGAAAGAAGCCGAACGTCGGTGCGCAGGTGCCCTATAGAGCCGACTCGCAGTCCGGCTTCTTTCGGCAACTCGTGATGCGCTGTATGCGATGGTCGGAAGCATGTCAATCAATTAGGAATGCCCAGTCCCGCAGATTATACCCGGAAGCCGCGGTGAACATATATCTATAAAACGGTATGTACAACTATTTAAAAAACAAAAAACACCTGTCTGTAGACTTCACGCTACTATACTCTTTTGTAATAACTGCATATAATCACTGGATATTGTATCTTACTTTACTTGCACTCCCCCTCTGTAATTTATCCTTATCTAATATTTCCTCTGTATACAATCCTTATTCAACGCCATGTCACACTGTATAACGTATTCTGTATATACTGTAATTCTGTCATGATTTAATCTTTCCAATAAAGATTTCGTAAAAAAACACCCGATTACATTCAGGCGAGATGTTAGAATGACAATGTTAAACATTTTTTTTTTTTTTGGCTTTAAGGTAAAAAAAAAAAAACGCCTGAGTGCAGGCCTCTCCTATACTTGCGTGAGCCCCATCGCGATCCAGCGATGTGCATGAAAGCAGTGGCTCTCCTGGATTTCTCTCGCCTCGTGTGTGCGTGTGCGTGTGTGTGTGTGTGTGTGTGTGTGTGTGGACAATGTCCATTCACATGACCATGGCTCGAGCACCCTCATAGCAAGAGGCTTGCTATTGGGGGCACTCGAGGAGCCAGGACAGAGCAGGCAAGTATAACCTGAATAAATAAAAAAAAAAAGCTGGGGCTTATCGTGCTCGCCCCCTCCCTTGGAACTTCATCCCTGCGGGGAACACAGCTTTACCCCGCAGGGATGTAGTCCCAAGGGAGGGGGCGAGCACGATAAGCCCCAGCAAGAACTCCTCGGATGATGGAGGCAAGCTTACTGAGGAGGAAGTGAGAAATTCAGACAAAGGGGGGGAAAAAAAAGATTTAGAAGGGAAAAGGTAAGTGAACCAACAATGCACTAGCTTAAGGGAACCCATTTAGAAAATAAAAATCAAACCTTTACAACCTCTTTAAGAGCTGGCAGGATCTTGCTTGTGGTTTATTTACAAAAAGTGTAACGTGTGTGTGTGTGTGTGTAAAGCTAAGCTCCCAGAATGTAAAATGTATGCACGTTTTAATGCAGTTCCATTCACAGTAGAGCTGAGACTGGGAGAGGGAGAGAAGCAAACCAGTCAGTTGCAGAGAGAAGCAAACCAGTCAGTTGCACTCATGTGCTGACAATGTGCATGTTGATAGATTAGGAGACGAACTCCATTGGTTTGCTGCTTCTCTTTTAACTGTCCAATCCCTGGAAAGAAGAAAGAGGTACAAGCATTTTAGGTGTTAACTGTAGCCCAGAAAAATCAGGGACGTCCTTCATTTTACCATTGAATGCTTCCCTGGAAATCTGTGCACAATTAGATAGTGCTAGTGATTTTTCTGTGCATTGACTTCATAAAGGAACATCATTTTGCTGCTTATTATTCAGATCCTGAACATCAAAGAGGAAATGGAAATCTGAAATACTTTGAATATATCATGGCAAAAGAGTCAAATAAAACCAGTTCTTCAGATTCCGATGAAGCAGAAATTACGACACGGAAAGGCCGTCCCAAAGATCACCTACCAGAGAGGCAGAAGTATGAGATGCTGTGCCGTGGAGAGGGTATTAAATTGGTAACTATTTGTCATATCTGTATTACTAAAATGTATTGACTTTGCATTGGTAGTAACAGGTACTGTATAAAGCAGACCTGGGCAAACTACGGCCCGGCGGACCTTTTAATCCGGCCCCCCCCGCCGCCGAAATCGCCGCCGCTGCCACGTTAATCACCGCGGCGGGGAACATTACAGACAGCGTTCGTTTGAACAGCTGTTTTCCCCCGCCGCACATAGACACTCCCCCTTGGACGGATCTGTCCAATCGCGAGCAAGGGGGAGTCACATAGACACTCCCCCTTGCTCGCGATTGGACAGATCCGTCCAAGGGGGAGTGTCTATGTGACTCCCCCTTGCTCGCGATTGGACAGATCCGTCCAAGGGGGAGTGTCTATGCGCGGCGGGGAAAACAGCTGTTCAAACGAACGCTGTCTGTAATGTAATGTTCCCCGCCGCGGTGATAACAGTAGGCGGGGCCGGGAGGGGTCACTGTGCCCATCACACGCAGCCACTTGTGCCAACACATGCAGCCACGTGTGCCAACACATGCAGCCACTGTGCCACCATAAATTGTCGCCACTGTGCCCATCACACGCAGCCACTGTGCCCATCACACGCAGCCACTGTGCCCATCACACGCAGCCACTGTGCCCATCACACGCAGCCACTGTGCCCATCACACGCAGCCACTGTGCCCATCACACGCAGCCACTGTGCCAATCACACGCAGCCACTGTGCCAATCACACGCAGCCACTGTGCCATCAATTGTTGCCACTGTGCCAATCACACGCAACCACTGTGCCATCACACGCAGCCACTGTTTAATCAATTGTTATTGATTAAACAGTGGCTGCCTGTCCCCAGCGTCTGTCCCCCTCCTGTGTCATGTCCCCGGCCTCTGTCCCCCCTCCTGTGTCATGTCCCCAGCCTCTGTCCCCCCTCCTGTGTCATGTCCCCAGCCTCTGTCCCCCCTCCTGTGTCATGTCCCCAGCCTCTGTCCCCCCTCCTGTGTCATGTCCCCAGCCTCTGTCCCCCCTCCTGTGTCATGTCCCCAGCCTCTGTCCCCCCTCCTGTGTCATGTCCCCAGCCTCGGTCCCCCCTCCTGTGTCATGTCCCCAGCCTCTGTCCCCCCTCCTGTGTCATGTCCCCAGCCTCTGTCCCCCCCTCCTGTGTCATGTCCCCAGCCTCTGTCCCCCCCTCCTGTGTCATGTCCCCAGCCTCTGTCCCCCCCTCCTGTGTCATGTCCCCAGCCTCTGTCCCCCCCTCCTGTGTCATGTCCCCAGCCTCTGTCCCCCCCTCCTGTGTCATGTCCCCAGCCTCTGTCCCCCCCCCCTGTGTCATGCCCCCAGCCTCTGTCCCCCCCTCCTGTGTCATGTCCCCAGCCTCTGTCCCCCCCTCCTGTGTCATGTCCCCAGCCTCTGTCCCCCCCTCCTGTGTCATGTCCCCAGCCTCTGTCCCCAGCCTCTGTCCCCCCCTCCTGTGTCATGTCCCCAGCCTCTGTCCCCCCTCCTGTGTCATGTCTATAACAAGTACTCGTACCAGTTTTCCAACAATGATATTTACTGCTTTTTATAAAGAAATACAATTGATTTTATGCAGTATTGAGTTTAGCCTTTTGGCCCGGCCCTCCAAAATATTTTTAGTTTCTCATGTGGCCCCATCGAAAAAATAATTGCCCACCCCTGGTATAAAGTAATGTCTACTGCTATAGTGATGGCATCCTATGCCTGAATGGGAGTGAGAAGGTTATAGTGTAGCACTCGTGCTCCGTATGATGGATCTCCACAAAAAGGCCCAGTTTATGCTTTGTCAGCAGTGCCCCAGACACTCGGCATACTTCTGCTCAAGCCTTTTATATCCTTTCCACTTGAAACCCACATGAGCAAAATGTTACTGCACCTCAGTAGATAACACATCCAACCTTTAGTTTGGGACCATGGCTTTAAAATGTCTGAGTAGAAGCCTACTCTGAGTGAGCTTAAACTTTATCCTTTGGCCAATAAAGGTGGTTATGACTTGTTTTTTTTTTTTTTTTTTTTTCCCCTTACCACCTTATTCTCATCACATTCCCCACCACTCCATTTAGCAGACAAGAGCAAGAAAAATGCCCACTACTGCCAAGTATGGCAAGCTATATGACTTTCTCCCCTTACTGTCTTTGCTGGTGCTTGGGCATCATTGTCAAATGAGGGCATGGGGGGAGAGTATTCAGCCATGCATAAGCTTCTGCACGTGCACGTGCACACTAAACAACTTTCTCTCTTCAACCCAGCAACTGAATAGCGCACCCATGCAGCAAAGGACAGGCGAGTGTGGGCTGGGGACCAGGGGGGCATTAAAATTAATGCTTTTCTTTACCCTAAGCAACAAGAAGTGTATTGTACAAATTTCAGTCAATCTGCTTAAAGTGGAGGTCCACCCTAAAAAAAAAAAAAAAAAAAATACATAAAAAGGCTCAAAAATACATTAAACATTTTTGAGTTTTTTTTTTTTTACTTGCCAGAAATGCCTGTTGCCTAATCTGCCCCTTCCTATACCGTGGAGCTCCTCGTTCTCGTCCTTGCATGTCATGCAACTGCATGTCATGTCATGTCAACTGCATGTCATGCAACTGCAGTCAGCGGCTGTCCACTGTAACAAAGCCCTGCCGAATCCTTGTCTGTGGTAGACAGAACACTGATACAATGCTGGGAAACGAAATCAGTGTTCCGTCTATCACTGACGAGGAGGCGGCAGGGTTTTGTTACAGTGGACAGCCGCTGACTGCAGTTGCATGATATCAAAGGTACATGAGGCTGCAGGTGGGCAGAGTAAGGCTGCAGGTGGGCATTGCTGACACTCTTTTTCCACTTACAGTAGCTGCTGCATTTCCCACCCTAGGCTTATACTAGGCTTATACTCGCGTCGATGAGTTTTCCCAGTTTTTTGTGGTAAAATTCGGTGCCTCGACTTATATTCGGGGTCGGCTTGTATATGGTACCTATTTGTAAATAAGATGTGTGTTTCAGATCTATGTGTTTTTCTTTATTTGCTATACACTTGTATTCCTACATTTTTATTTTCACTTTTTTTTCTTTTTTTTTTTTCCTTTTCAGACTCCTCGCAGACAAAAGAAACTTTTCTGTCGCTATTATGATGGAAACAGGAGTCCTAATTTCATTCTGTCTCCTGCAAAGCAGGAAGATGAATGGGACAGACCTCGCATTGTGCGCTACCATGATATCATTTCTGATGAGGAGATTGCAAAAGTCAAAGAAATTGCAAAACCAAGGGTCAGTAACGATTTCATGCCTTTCTTTAAAGATTGTTGTAGAAGCTCAGAACCTCCATCCATAAGTCATGAGTTAATAAGGAATCAGGTGATCGGGGGGGGGGGGGGGTGCTGTAGTTTGGGGCATACTTCTTTCTTCTCATTTATTTGGGTGACCGCTGTCTAAGAGGGGGATTTCCTCACTTCCTGAGACAGGAAGAGTCTTCAATAGAACTATACATACTCTTCATACACTTAATGGAACTTCGGTTTGCTTGAAATCTGCATGTATAACTCCACAAACTTAATATTTCTCTGTCTATTTTTCTTTAGTCTATTGAGTAGTCACAGGAAGTAGTTAAATATAGTCACAATATACTGCCACTTACAGGAGGGTTAGACACTGGCAAACAAAAGAATATCTGGATTGGCCTTTCCTAAGCCTGATTTTGCGGTGCCTAAAATGTATTTTTTTTTGTCACTCTGCTTCATGGGCCCCCCTTCCTTTTTTTTAATACCTGAATGCACTGCTAAAAGTTAGCCACTGAGCACTTTACAGTGTGACCTTGTCTGAGGAAGTTTTATTTGTGTTTAAATCCACCACTGCCAGTTTCACTGTGGTAAGGATTAAGGCCAAGGGACCTGGCGCTGGCATAATGCACTGGGTGGAATGCTGCATGTGATCTGCACGCTTTACACTATTCATCATGGGGAGGGGCAGAGTACTTTCTAACAGCCGCTTCTGTTTTCAAAGCACCACATGGAATTTCGTATTCCATTGTGTTCCTATAGTAGTCTCCTGCCAACTGACCCTCATCATTGGGTTTGTGTGTACCTGAGGCCTTGCCATGCACCTTGGGCCTAGACATTTCTGCACATAGACACACAGGGCAGTCTAGGTGTGACACCCCCCCCTCCATACTCCTCTAGTGGTTCTTGGGACATCTACTGCATCCTTTAAGGCAGGGGTCATCAACCCTGTCCTCAGGGCTCACTAACAGGCCAGGTTTTATGTATTACCTTGGGGAGATGCAGACTAGAATACTGCAATCACTGAGCAGCAAATGATATCACCTGTGATGTATTTCAGTTATCTTGCAAACCTGGCCTATTAGTGGGCCCTGAGGGCAGGGTTGGTGACCACTGATTTAAGGGACCTGGAGTTAAGCCCTGTCTGGGCCTCTGCTTCCTTGCTCAGGAAAATCCCCTGTTCTTGTGACATGAAAAGCCCCCGAGGTTACCATTGTAGCCCTCAGTGTACCTCCTTTCCAGAGGGACTCCTAGACTATCTTTTGTCCTTTTCGTGGTTGCATAAGGACATGGGTCTTTGGGGTTGCTTAAGCACACCTAATATTGTGGGATGCTCATATAACCTCCCATGAGGAGTCCGTTTTATGTATCCTTGTAGTCGGCACCTTTCTATAGGGCCTAACACCTGCAAGGTCTGGCTGCATCACGCTCCACCATTGGCTGCATCCTGTGTACCACTAGATCCCTTGTCAGATCATTCACCTGTAAGCGGATGGAGTATACTAGCTTCCTGTTGCAGGTACCCACTATAGGGGGTAGGGTGCATCCAGGGGACTTGGTAAGACCTGTCTGCTTGAAAATAGGTGCTTGTTATGTGGCTAAGCAGCAGTCTCTTAAGCAAGCTCTGATGCATACAGTTCCTTGTTCTGTCTCTAAATTAAATAAATGCTTATAGTGATTCTGCAAAGGTTACTGTCCATGAAGGGATCAAACATTTTAGATTCATAGATTGTGCTGAGGGTTAGGCCGGCTCCACATAACTGATCAGCTAGGCCCCAGTAATGCCTCTGGGTGTTAGTGGGGATGTTTATAATTTCATCCTCCGTCACCTCTGGTGATCCCTATCTCACTAGCCTGGGGAGGTCTAATTTCTAATTCACACCTAACCTTGTGGAGACCTCCCATGCACCAGGAGTCACTTGTGGGCAGATCCCAACCATATTGTCACAATCTTGCCCCAGCCTGGACCAGCTCTGTGATGTCAGCCTGCTAAAACCACCAGTCTGCTAAAAACGGGTCACAGGAGTGCATAACAAACTGCACAGCCAAGCAAGCTTTGGCTGTACTTCTCATATTAAGTATTCATTCATGTGGCATCATCCCCTTTTGGTAGTTACCTTTTTTCTATGCTCGATTTGATCATTAAATTGATTCAATGTGCCCTCCCTTTGGCTGCATTGGCAGGTTCCCCTAACTAGTAGGGGACCCCATCTCATCCAGTTCAGATTCAGGTGTTGGTCCTTCAGTCAGCTTCTAGCCCGTAGACGGCCACCATCGCTCCTTTATGGCGTCTGGAAGTAGTTGTTCTGTGGTTCATCCCCCTCAGTTGGACTGCTTTTGGATGTCCCAACTGTTAAATTGGACTGTAAAGTTTACCATAAACTATATAGTTTATAGTATACTTTTTTATTTATTTTTTATTTTTTTATATATCCATTGAAGGGCATGGGTCTTGCTCCTCTGTTCATGCTCTTGGTACTGCTTTACCACAAAACAGAGTCACGATGGGTAGAGATGGGCTTATACGTAGGTTGACTTGCAATCTTTGTTTGCCAGTGTCTGTTCCTCCTGTATGGTGCAGTATAACCTGACTTTCAGCACTTCTGTCTCTCAATGGCCTTGAAAGAAAAGGATTTGCAGTAAGTACAACATTATTTAGCCAGGCATTTACAAAGAAATATTATACTGACAAGCGTGCACTAAACATCCTAGATATACAATTTGATTGAAGCAAGTATTGTAAAAAAAAAAGTGGTTGAATACAAGATTAAATTGGGGCGTTGCACATTTATTTTATTTTATATTGTGTACACTATAACTGTATCATGGTTGAATGATGTGCATTTTGTTTTAAGTAGAATGTAATGTATATTCTTTTAGTATGAGACTTTAAAAAATGACTGTTTATATTGGTATTTTTTTGGCAGATAAATTATACTACATTGAGTGTAATGATATGCCAATCATACTGCAAGCGTACAGGCTAGCTGGCAATGTGAAATATGTTTATTTGTCGAGACTGACATGACAACAGTCATATTTGCATAACCTTTTTCTTATCAATTTTCACATTACTGTATGTATACTGTGTACAGTGGACATCTGATTGGTTGGGTGAATGTTAGCTTATATTTGTTACAACTCTTGTGATTGGTTGGCTTCACAGCTGAGGCGAGCCACCATTTCAAACCCTATCACAGGAGTGCTGGAGACTGCCCAATACAGAATTAGCAAAAGGTAAGACCAAAATGTTCATAATCTTGTGTGTAATGCATTGCAAGGGGGCAAAGGGTAATTGTCTGGAAACTGAGCTATCAGGATAGCTTTCCTGATACCTCCGTTTTATAACTGAATGTTGCATTTGGTGCAGAGCGGTCCTTTCCTTTCCTTTTTGTTGTGCAGATGTTTTTCAAATGCTTGCTGGTTTTCCTAGACATGCTATACAATAGTTTCTCTTCTATATAATGAAGCGCATGCCAGTGATAAATTTATATGAACTTCTATTATCCAAAGTTACTAGGCATAGTATTTAGTAAGTAAAATACTAATTCTTAAAGTGTCAAACCCAGACTATGAAAAACCCGTTACATTCTTTACAAGAGTGTTCTTACACTCAAACCCACGAAAGCATTTGTTTTGTGTAGGGTGAAATGCACCTGGTTGATCTGCCTTCAACTGTCCCTCCCATCTTCATTGTGCCCCCTCTGCAAGTTGAGATTATGTAGACCATCAGGTGTCCTCTACAGAGCATGCTGAATTATCAGTTCCCTTTCTAAGCCCTCCATTCCCCCCCCCCCATATCACTATAGAGTCACATGTGGGTGTATCTACAGTGGTAAATGACACTTCACTCTCTCATCCTTCTATTGCTGAACACTATGGGGGTGGGATATATTATGCTGGATTACATTCACTAAGACACTCACAAAATATCTTTTTGTTTTTTTAATAAAAAATCATTAAGTATATCAAATATACCGGTAATTGCTCATGCCTGTAAAGAAGAGCCTTGGATGCAGATGCCGTCTGAACAAAATGAAAGCTAGTGTCAATTATCTCTGAATCTGTCTACACCATATTAATGAACAAAAATACACATTTGATGTTTAATAATTTATTGGGAGCCGTACAACAGCGCTGCAGGAATAAAGTACTTATGACTTATGTCATTTAATTCTGCAAATCAGACTACAGAAAAACAAATTTTGGTTGGTTATAGGCTGCTACACTAGTTGTAAAGGACGGGTCAATTGTAATATCAACTCGATTACTCCTGTTTAGAATACTTGTAAACCTGCTGCTGACCTCTCCGTAGTGCAGCACTGTTCTGTATGTGAACAGAGTAACAAAAATGGGTAACAAAATTACATTTGTTTGCAAAGTTAACTGTAACCATTTAATTGTTAGCTGTTTTTTTGTTTTTTTTTTACGGTAGCTAAACCAATATCATTTTGCCCCATTGAAATGAAAAGGCATGTCTGAACCTTAATGGATTTGTTAAAACTCTGCACCGTGAAGCGATCTCTCTGCTCTTTTCTCCAATAAAAAGTGAAAGGATGATGTTCTACGAATTAAATACGTAGTTTCCCCCCCCCTAATTCTCTGCATTTATCAAGAGATGATTCCTTACGAGAGATTAATTTTATCCAACCAATCAGAACCACTGGCATGGCATGCTGATTGCCTGCTCCCAAATTAAACCTCAGTCCTTTCTCTTTTTGTAGCTGAGTCGTGCTACAGTCCATGACCCTCTGACCGGAAAACTGGTCACAGCACAATACAGAGTCTCTAAGAGGTAAGGGAATGTGCCATGGACTTGCAGATTAAACCCATAAGGGTATGTGTACATGTGCGCTTTCTGAACATCTGTGTTCCTCTAGCACGGTTCTCTGTACGTCACAGGGAGAATTGCATTTGGCAGATCTGCGGAGAACCACTCGCTGCACAGGACACACAGAAATGGCCACAGAAAGACCCATAACATAAGGTCATCTCTTTGTTATCTTTGCATTGCTAGCTGCTATACCGGCTATTTCTTATCCTACTATCCATCAGAAATTCCATAAAAAGATTATTCTTTAGAAGTTACTTTTAGAGCACTGAGTTTACAACAAAAATGTTGTCACAAAAATTGGTTGGCAAGCTTGGAGGCTACAAACTCCGTTTGTGAGGGGCTATAGCTAAACATTCAGGACTGACTAATGCTATGGCTGATGCATGTTTACATTTTTTATATATATATTTAACCCTTTACAACTTGTGGATATGTATTTAATGTGTGTACCACTATCTTAAGTAGTGTTGGTGGTGGGGTTTTTTTTTTTTTTTTTTTTTGGGGCTGGGGGGAGGATTTCACCCCCTAGCATCTTTTTAATGGTATTTTTGGTTTGACAAGTTCTTCTCTCCCTTCCAGTCCTGCTGACAAAAGTTGACCAGATGGGTAGCATTACAGGCTGAAATAAAGGGCTTTTCAGTAGAGCGAAACTAGAACACTTCTGTCAGATTTTGTATTGGTCTTTGCATCCGGTACAGATGTTGCCGTACTTCCGGTCTGGTGAAACCACTGTCAGCAGGACAGGAAGTTGGGGATATTCTCTCTAAAGAAGCTCTAGATGGTAAAAACCCCACAGGAATTTCAATCCTTTACCACCCTATCCAAAACTAGAAAGTTTGTGATTGGGTATACAGTTTAAAGCTGAACTCCAGGTTTACTTTCACTGGCTGAAACAAACCATTTCCCTTACCAATAGATGTGCTCATTGTTAGGGCTGTATAAACTGTATGTAGCATCGGCTACTTACAGTATAGTGTGCTCCAGCGGTTGTACAGGTATTTTCTCACCTGCTGCCAGAACAAAATTGAGTCAGACTGAGCACTGTTCATCCATTTACAGGAAACCTTTTATTTTATCAGTGAATATGGGCCTTCCTCTGGTTTGGCTGAAGTGGAGAGGTACACTGGGGGGGGGGGGGGGGTGGAGAGGAGTATTTGATACCCTGCTGATTTTTGTATGTTTGCCCACTGACATAAAATGATCAGTCTAATTTTAATGGCAGGTTTATTTTAACAGTGAGAGACAGAAGAACAAAGCAATCCAAAAAAACGCATTTAAAAAAAGTAATAAATTGATTGATTTGCATTTTAATGAGTGAAATAGGTATTTGATGCCTTATCGGCAAGATTTCTCTTAAAGGGAGTGCTCCTATACTCGGCTTATTACCTGTATAAAAGACACCTGTCCACAGAAGCAATCAATCAGATTCCAATCTCTCCACCATGGCCATGTCTAAAGAGCTGTCCAATAATGTCAGGGACAAGATTGTAGACCTACACAAGGCTGGAATAGTCTACAAGACCATTGCCAAGCAGCTGGGTAAGAGGGTGACAACAGTTGGTACGATTATTTGAAAATGGAAGAAACCCAAAATAACTGTCAATCTCCCTCGGTTTGAGGCTCAATGCAAGATCTCACCTCTGGAGTTTCAATGATCATGAAAACGGTGAGGAATCGGCCCAGAACTACACAGAGAATCTTGTCAATGATCTCATGGCAGCTGGGACTATAGTCGCCAAGAAAACAATTGGTAAAACACTACTCCGTGAAGGAGTATAATTCTGCAGCAACCACAAAGTCCCCCTGCTCAAGAAGGCACATTAACAGGCCTGTCTGAAGTTTGCTAATGAACATCTGACTGATTCAGAGAACTGGGTGAAAGTGTTGTGGTCAGATAAGACCAAAATCAAGCTCTTTGGCATCAACTCCACTTGCCGTGTTTGGAGAAGGAGGAATGATGCCTATGACCCCAAGAACACCATCCCCAGTGTCAAACATGGAGGTGGAAACATTATGCTTTGGGGGTGTTTTTTCTGCTTTGGGGGACAGGACAACTTCCCTGCATCACAGGGACGATGGACATGTAATGTCAAATCTTGGGTGAGAAACTCCTTCCCTTAGCCAGGGCATTGAAAATGGGTCTTGGATGGGTATTCCAGCATGACCATGACCCAAAACACACGGCCAAGGCAAAAAGAGTGGCTCAAGAAGCACATTAAGGTCCTGGCATGGTCTAGCCAGTCTAGAGACCTTGATCCCATAGAAAGTATGTCGAGGGAGCCGAAAGTTCGAGTTGCCAAACGTCAGCCTTGAAACCTTAATGACTGAGAGGATCTGCAGAGAGGAGTGGGACAAAATCCCTCCTGAGATGTGTGCAAACCTGGTGGTCGACTACAAGAAACGTCTAACCTGTGATTGCCACCAAGGGTTTTCCTACGAAGTCCTGTTTCGTGAAGGGTTTTTTTTTTTGTTCTGTCTCTCACTATTAAAATTATAGACTGATTTTATTTTATTTTTCTTTGTCTGTGGGCAAGCATACAAAATCAGCAGGGGATTAAATACTACTTCCCCCTCCCCTTTTAATAAGTGATCACATTCCCTCTTTTCTCAGCTGCATAAGAGCAGTAAATGGCTATGCAGGGGGGTGAGGGTTTGTCAGGATGAGTCTGATTATTGGAGGAGAGCAGGTTGAGTTTCCAGCATAGTGCGACAACTGAACAGTTGTGCTCTCCTGCTTAGTGTGGGCAGTCTTTAATACACAAGCTGAGGGACTGGGATCTCACATAAAGGAAGCAATACAAACAGACTTTCTCCATACAAGTACACGGTACAGCAGGCACATATCAGGAATGTTAAGTGTTGGGGTAAGTACTTATGATTATTATTAATATATGTAAAGTATTTATGATACTGCTTATACTTTAGAGTCTCTCCTATTTTAAGACTTCCCTTTCTAGGCCACAGCTGAATTTGCTATGAATTACCAGCCTACTTTTTTATTTGTAGGCTACTGTATCCCAGTGTACAGTACGTGGCAAATATGAGGTGGCTTAAAGCCAATCTACACAGCACTTTCAGCTGGACTTCCTGGACTTTACTGCTTTTTGCTGGCATTTTAGGAATTCTTGAAGGAGTCAGTGTAAAACTTTTTATGGTTTTACTTCATGTCAGACGCATGTTTTCCTTTTTGATGAGCAAAGAGTGTTCTACTAAACTGTTTCCCCCTTTTATTTTTTCTAAAGAAAATCCTTTTTTTTTTTTTTTTTTTCCATAAGGGGAAATTTTAAACACGATGTTAGAATGGGCAGTTCTTGTATTTCTCAATGGTTAATGTAAAGGAGTAGACCTATTCAAATAATGTCAGGGTGCTTTGTTTGGCAGCACCGACCCTGGTTGATCTTTTGTGTAATATAAAGATTTAGAAAGTGTAACCCAAACTTCTTGCATTTCAATGCAGATCGGTCTGTGACCTGTTATGCCAAGAATGTTGGAGCACTCTGCCTGTCACATCATATACTATTCCCTGGGGAGTTTAACTCTTATTGCCAATGTACTTCTTAAGCAAAGAACAAAAAAGTGCATTGTTCCATAGAAACTGATTCGATTTCCATTTTATTTTATTTTTTGCAGCATTTTGATTTTAGTAAATCTTTTTGCCATTTTACATAAGAGCCCATAACAATTTGTTATTATTATTATTATTATGCATGTTTTATATAGCGCCAACAGTTTGCGCAGCGCTTAACAAAATAAAGGCAAACATTAGTTACATTACAATTTGGTACAAGAGGAATCAGAGGGCCCTGCTCATTAGAGCTCACAATCTCTAAAAAGAGAGGGTCAATTGATACAAAAGGTAATAGCTGTGGGGGATGAGCTGATGAAGTAAAACAGTGTTACTTAGAAGCAGGATAGCCTTCTTTTAAAGAGCAGAGTTTTCAGGGATCGTATAGATTAGGATAAATAAACCATACGAGGGGGAGCAATAACCAGTCTAACCCATAGACATTACAAAAAGCGCACACATACAAAAATTACATTTAAATTCTGCAAGGCTATTTAAAAACACCTGACCATATTCAAAAATATATGGGGATTTGGTGACACTATATGGTCATATAGTGCTAAGCCCACTTACTGCGTCAAAAAACCCAATTTTCAGTGGGTAGTAACAGAATGAAAGATCCTGTGTCTCCACCATGGGAGACATACTCCTCTTTGTGGGAGAACTGAAAGGGCTCCTCCTATACCACTGGTGGACACTAATAAGAGGTAATAAAGGGGGGGGTCAACCTATAGACCTATCTCCTGGGTGAAAGGCAGTGACATTCAGCCTTAAGATTCCTCCATCCATGCTGTACACAGTAGATGGACAAATGCCCTGGTGCTGCTATTGTGTTCTGAAAGCTTGCACCAGTGGCTGCTAGAATACCTGAAACTGTGGCTACATCTGATTGGAAAACTATTTTCTGTATGAATCCTTTTGATTCAGTTGAAAGATGGCGGGCTAGAGGTTGACGACTGGGCCACCCATGTAGAAAATTTCAGATGGTTCCTTAGAAACTTGCTGAAATTTTGTGTAGAGGAAACCTGAATGCAGTAGACTGTAATTTACTAAATGGTGTGTCCAGCCTTGGAACTCTGTCCACTATATATAACAGATGTCTTTTCTGGTTTTAAATGCTGTTTTTTCCTAGTGTACAAAACACTAACTGGGTCAATCTTTTCCCTTTTTTTTTTTTTCTCCATATAATAATCTGTATGGGCACTTCAGCCTGCCGATGGGTTCTTGTTACAGACACTAATCAGAAGAAATAAGCCACGGTTATCCCCTTTCTAAGATCTGTCTGTGAAAAACAAAAGTAATATTACTTTATATGCAAGGCTAGCGAGTTCTCAGAGAAGCCCAATTTGTACAATGAACCCCCGGTGGGCAGATACAAAGGATGAATGCTGAACAAATAATTCCCATTGACAGCCATTCAGTGTATTTTACATTTTATGTGAAGTGTAGAAGAAAGTGGGAAACATTCTGTTCAGCTTTTTGGCTCTTGCTGAAATACATCCTAATTAGTACTGGCTGAGTAAGCATTCTGGGAGATGCAGTTAAGTAAATTAAACGCTGTAGGTTTGTCCCATCAATACTGCATGACCTGCATCAGGGCAAGCTATGCACAGCATGAACAATGAAATCTGGGCGCTCATATGTATGCAGAGGAGCAGCACTGACCCCTCTGGGTAACATTACATAGTGACATGCATTTTAAAAAGCGCCAATTTAAAAATGGATTCTAATTTGTTTTATCCATTTCTCTTTTCTTTTTTTTTTCCTTCATACTAGTGCTTGGCTGTCTGGTTATGAGCATCCAGTCATTGAACGGATTAACACAAGAATACAGGCAATAACAGGGTTAGATGTGACCACTGCTGAGGAGCTGCAGGTAAGTGATGGCAGTTTGTTTACCAGGAAATTAATACACTATTCTTCTATCACCAACCATCTAAATTGGTAATTTTCATCAAAATGTGGCTTTGAAATAAAAAAAATGCCTATACTTTTAATATAAAGTGGGGGGAAAAGTTTAAACCTTTTCTCAAGTGTTTTTTTTTCTTTATTGCTCTCTGTGTCCCCCCCCCCCCATTGTAGAGACTCCCTCCTCCTGACCATTGTCACCTAGAAAGCGAGGGAAAGTTTTTAGAGTTGTCCTCAAATAAGAGGTAAAATACCTACCGCTTATTGCTCCAAATCTCCAAACTCCTCTTCTGTTTGCTGCTGCGATCAGGCTTTCGGTTAGAGGGTGGTTACATTCGATCTCATTGTCCCACTGTATGTAGGAACGAAGCCGCCCTCTCTTGCTTGTTCATGAGATGGATGTAAAGGCATTTCATAGCGACTGCACAGAAATGATTACAGGACTTTAGAAAGGAGTTCTGTATAGTTTCATAAGAAATTGTAGTGCATATGTACCAAAGTAACACCCATTTTTGGTATTCACATTTACTTAAACTTTCAGTATTCCCATATACAAACCCACTTGGTACTTTTCAGAATTAAAGAAAACACGCATCAAATTGTTGAAATCTTTAGGGCAGGTTCACACTTCTTGCACAGTAAAACCCGTCACTTTGCAATGTAGGAATTTTTGGTTCTGGACAGTTGTGACTTGTGCTTTTAAAAGAAGTTTGGGACTTAAAAAATGATACTCACCTAGGTAGATCTGATGCTGCATCTATCCCCCGCCGACTCTGCAGTAAGAACTGGGCCATCCAGTGCTTTGCATGTCTGCATCTCTTTTCTTCCCTTTTCCCCCTGTTTGTGGACTGAGGCCATTGGCTGGCTGACAGCCATTGGCTCCTGCTACTTTCTTCCAAATGCTGAGGGGGCCCCCATAGCAAGTGGTTTTCTATGAGGGCAGACACAGAAGAAGAGAGCAGGCAGCGCTAGAAAGCATCCCAGAAGAGGATTTGGCAGAATACATGTTGGCCTAAATTGATGAAGAACTTCCTGTGTGGGGTTTTTTTTTTTTTTTTTTTTGCTTGCTATGAAAACACACCCAATTAAAAATAAAAAATAAAAAATGTTTTAGTTTGTGTATAGTGCAATTAATAAAAACCGCGGAGGTGACATTTTATTTGGGTACAGCGTCGCACGACCGCGCGATTGCCAGTTAAAGTAACGCAGTGCCGTATCACAAAAAAATTGCCTGGTCATGAAGGGGGTAAACCTTCCAGAGCTGAAGTGGATAAAAAGGTTGTCTTGTTTGTTGTACAGACTTCCTGTAAGGTTATAGGATCTTCTCTCTCACGCTGCACTATATTCTGCTTCTCATAGGTGGCCAACTATGGTGTTGGAGGGCAGTATGAGCCCCATTTTGATTTTGGAAGGGTAAGTCCCTTTTTCTCCAGTGAACAGATGAATACTACCATGCATTGTCTCCTTGTCTCTTTCAGGTTGCAAATTATGGAATGGGCGGACAGTATGAACCTCACTTTGACTTTGCACGGGCAAGTAACACACTGGTCACGGAAAGCAGCCATATCGCCTCTGTTTTGCCAGAAACCTGTCCTAGTGCATATTTGCCCTTCCTTTGTAGTGGAATGAAGGCAATGTGCACTAGACTGACTTGGTGGATGTGCTGGTTCCGGGATTCGGCTATATATGTGTCCACCCTTCAGTTACACCTAATTTGTCGAATATGTAAAATCACCATATGAATCTAGATGAGCTACAATACAAATTTATTTTAAAGTGGAACTCCAGCCAGATATGCTATTGGAAGTGTATGTGTGTGTTTTATAGACATATATTATATTCTTAGAATCCGTATATATTTTGAACTTGGTTGCCCAAGTTACCTGTAATCTTTTGGCCTAAGGTGACAATCATTTATTTTATGCAACTTCTTGTCTCCTGTGTGCATCGTCACACTGCTAAGATCTACCTTGTTTTAGCCCTTCTCCTGCGATTTGCTCAAGCCTCCAATTGTCCCACACAATGAGACGCTGGGTGTATAATATCTCACTCCTAGGACTAGGGCACATTGTCTACATATAAATACTAGTCTGAAGAGCAGCATGTACAGCAGACATTTACAGAGCTTTCAGCAAATTTCTAAGGGCTTGTTTACACGTGTCATTTGGTGAAGAGTGATCCGTGGTGGAATATTTTTCACAGAGCAATGCAGATGCAGCTTACTGGCATTTAGGAAGCCACACTACCATGTCCTGAATGCCTGTTTTTTTTATGACCAGCAAACAGACTATTTTGAATGAGAATCCTGCTCAACAAGAGAGACGGTACAAGGGTGCCTCTAAATGCAGACTGAAATTTTTTTAATTGGAATTAAAGGTATAAAATCCACTCACATGCGTTAGTAAAATTCAGGTCCATGTTGGGTGAAGCGACATTCGCGCTGGGTGTAGTCACAGCTACTGGGTCCAGGATCTGGCTGTTCACTATAGAGGTACCAGAGGGAGGACTGGAACGCTGGTGAAGCGCAGTGACTAGTGCGATGATGTCACATAGGCATAGCGACACGTTTCTGAGCATGCGCACTGAGAATGGGGAGTCGGCGCACTCCTTTCCCATGTGTTTTTGGCATGCCCCCATTCACT
This sequence comes from Rana temporaria, assembly GCF_905171775.1. Classification (NCBI taxonomy): domain Eukaryota; kingdom Metazoa; phylum Chordata; class Amphibia; order Anura; family Ranidae; genus Rana; species Rana temporaria. The sequence goes on from NC_053496.1 coordinate 92,964,990, forward strand.
TGATTGCATCGTGTTTGGCAGCAGTAATGCCCGACAAACACAACAGGTTGATTGGGTGAGGGTGTAAGTTTTGATCCAATGTCGCGAATGGGAGCAGTCAAAATGCCAACTGCAATTGTAAACTAAGACTAGGAGAGAATCTGTGCTTTATTTATATATATATATATATATATATATATATATATATATATATATATATATATATATATATATATATATATATATATATATATATATATAAAATTATTTATGGTCGTTACCCTCTGACCGAGAGAGATGTGAATCGCATGAACACGTGACAAGACTTACAACATAAATAGACCTGAAGTGTGCCTTGGTGGTCTGGTCAGTATGCCAAGAAAAGGGGGCATACCCAAGGTTAGTAATGGGTAGTTAATTGAAGAAGGATATGCTGAGAAGTGCCCTGAAAAAGGGAAGGGCGGGAGGGTGTCGAATGCGATTGAATGCGCAGACTCACGGACATTAGGTGAGCTGGGAAGAGTCGGCCCAGTGACGTGTAGTACCGCACACTGAACCGACAAAGAGCATGTGTGAGTGGGCTGCTTAAATACCCTCCGGGCTCCTCCCATAAACTCAGGCCACCATACTGGCCTTCTTATATATATATTCAGGACTAGTGTTTCCCTCCAAATTTTCCCCTACTTTCCTGTTTGCCATTTAGCAAGCCACCCTTGAGTAGAGCATGGGTTTACTTGAAAGCACCCTTCAACACTACTGAGTGTTGAAGAGATTTCACAAAATGCATGCTAAAGCCTAAAAAGCTTTTTAAAGACAAACAGTGAGCCTCTTTACTTTTAAGCTGGATGCATGAATCCTACAAGTTTTGTGGCTGATTGCATACAGGTAAGGCATACTGAATGCACTCAATCGGAGCACCATTGCATCTCATATGTAGCGCCTCCTAAGCAGGATATGAATTTAGTACTCCTTACTGAAAGATTTATAAATGCAACAATGTACAATTCACTTTCCAGATTAGTGTTGATAATATAGACTGATTTACTAGGGGATGAGAATTTTTACAGAATAAATGGTTTTAATATTCGCTTACCGTCACAATTTTCCAGTCATGTGCAGATGATTTCCGTAACTTGCTCTCTATGTGATTGGATAATTGATGAAAATATTCACAAAGTTTGTGTATACATTCTCATCTCCTGTACAGTAGGTAGGGTATGTTCACACCAGCTGCTGCTTTGGAATGCAGTGGCTGGTGTGTAGTCCATTCGCGATCTCGGCGCATCACGCTGTTCACCTTTTTTTTTTTTTTTTTTTTTTTTTTTAAGTAATGAATAAATCCTGGCCTGTAGGATTTTTTATTTGCCTGGAGCTTCACTTTAACTGGAATGTCACAATTTGTATTACTTCACATGATTTAAACTTTTTAATATTTCTTCTGGTGGTTTTACAGCATGAAATTGTATTTGTGGGCTCAATGCCTGAGTGATGTTTGAAAGGAGAGCAATGCCTTTTTTTTTTTCTTCTTTTTTTTTTTTTTCTTTTGTAAAACCCGATCAGTGATTAATCTCTTAATGCTGTGTCTGAGCATGTTTCTGCATTGTTCCAAATTGAATGCCTCCAAATAATTCTGGTACTTGTGATTAGCTGTATTAGAATGCCATTAACACATCTGAGTAACCGATTCCCTGATGAACAGAACACTGCATGTTTTTGCATTTACAAAGGGTGTCACCCTAAACTTTCTTTTGTTTTTTTACAGAAAGATGAACCTGATGCTTTTAAAGAGCTTGGTACAGGCAACCGAATCGCTACATGGTTGTTTTATGTAAGTTAATGCAGACTAAGACCATTGTCTTATCTCTCTTCTTGTGTCTGTAAAGTCAAATTGGTGCGGGCAAAAATGTACTCCATCAGTTCAAAATGGCACCAGTATTGCCACCTTATTGATCTTTTCCTGAAATCAAGGTTGATTTGTATTTGATGTCACATGTTGAGAAAATCATCATCAATAAGTTCTGATTCTCACTTTTCGTAAACCGGTGGGGTTAGGCCGGCCATGCACGGTTCTAATCAAGATTCAAACCGTTAATGGGCAAGCTGAAAGTACTAAGTTTATTGATTGATCGATCAACTTGGTTACAACCAGTCTGCCGAATTCTCTTACAATTTTAACTAAGATACACAGAGCTAATTTCTTTTCTGCAACCTGGGAAGACAGTGATTACTGGTAACGGCTATAGCGGCTGCTGGCGATAATCAATTCCCAGGTTGCAGGAAAGAAATTTGCTCCGTGTATCTTGGTTATCTATTTTATGCAGAGATGTTTCTAAAAGGTGCCACTTGACCCAGGCGGGAATTAAAATGTGTCTGCATCCAAACCTTTGAATAGGGAAGGATGAGAACCCTTGTCAGATTTTTACTGCTGTCCACATCTGGCTGTTAAGATTCCCCCTCTAATTATCCTGCTGATTGTCACCAAGACAAGGTGATGGGTAATCCAAACTGACAACTGTCTTGGAGGGGAGTTTCTCTGGTTTTGGAGATATTTCCTTGGGACAGACAAGGTAATTCTTCTCAGCAGGACAGATGGCAAACAAACCTGAAATGGTTTTTAACCAAAAAATGTGTGTGTGTGTGTGTGTGTGTGTATATATGTGTATGAAAAACTTCTGAAACTGGAATTAAAGTTTGGGGTTAACAAAAATTAACAAGCCTACACGCTCAACCTCCATGTTGCAGCATTCATGTGACTCTGCAGCTGTCCCATACCAGCTCTAAGACCAAGAACTGACTGATCACATAACTGTTAATCAGTCAGCTGCACCCCACTTTGCTACTAGAATAACAGGCTGGGGAGGGGGTGGATGGGTCTGAAAGGCAGAGACGGCTGTCATTCTATGCATTAAGATAAAAAAACTTTTGTGTGCAGCAGCCTCCCCAGCACCCCCTAATTACTTACCTGAGCCCCATCGCTGTCCAGCGATGTCCATGAGTCTCTTAGCCATCCAAGACTCTCCCTCCTGATTGGCTGAGACACAGTAGTGGCGCTATTGGCTTCCGCAACTGTCAATAAGTCAGTAAGCCAATAATGAGAGAGGGGGTGGAAATATTTGGTGGTCGGTGTGACGATCTTACTCGGAAATGGAAGCGAGTACCTGTCAAAATCAGTTACCCCCCCAAAAAGTGCCAAATATGGCAGTGGAGGGGGGGTGCAAGCAAGTGTAGCTTCCTCTTTTGGGTGGAGCTTCACTTTAAAAATCTATGCATCACAACTATCTATAGCCCATGAGATTTTTTATTGAGTTACAACACTAAGGTAAAATCTGAAAATGTATTGCATAAAAAAAATACATATGTTTATAAAACGCATATCATTATACATGTATACCAACAGTGAAAAAAAATATCAAATGGCATTCAAAAACCTTCAAGTTTGAAAAGACCTGACCTCAACCTATCAACTAAGCTGATGCTGTTCATCAATTAAGATGGTCTGTGCTTAAATTCTCTACACTTTTCGTGAGATAAAAACTCGCTTCCTCAGGAGAAGCACAACAGGGTATAGAATTGTGAAATCTGTCCAAAAGCCTTCACGTCGATAAAATAATATAATTAACTTCTAATTAAAACTTCCAAATGTGTAACAGGCCAGGGGGGGCCATCCCAGATACACATCACTCTACCCGGGAGTGGTAGAGAGGCAGCGAAGATGGAAAGAATAGGTGCCCGATATGTGTATCTTCAGGTGTCCCAACAGATCAGCTGCAGATGGGACTGGACAGATGCAAGTGTGGCTCTCCAGCCTTGATCACAGATCTCCATAAGGTCATTTTTTTGATGTGACGGTTTGGAATTTTTGGTTTTGGGATGTCTGACCATCTTGATGGACAACATCAGCTCAGTTGTCAGATGTTGTCTAGTCTTTTCAAACTTGAAGGTTTTTGAGTGGCATTTGATGATATTTTTTTACTGTTGGTATACATGTAAAATTAGCATGGACACCATTCAGAGAATGCTTTGCTTTTTCTGAATGAATGCAAAGTGTTCTCTGATTAATCATGGTGGAGAGGCGGGGAGGTGACATCAAGCTTTCCACCATCCAATCTGAATTGACATTCGTTTCCCTGTTGCTGGTTTCTGCAGGGAAATGCAACATTCTGATGGCAGTCTTGCCTACAGAAAATACATTTAGAAATCGTACTGTTTTTGATGAGAAGATTACATAGAATATTAAAGGATAGTCAGTCAAGCTCATAACTGTATTGTGTTGCTATGAAAAATTTTAAAATGAAAAAATGTATTCTTGCAGATGAGTGACGTGGAGGCGGGTGGTGCTACAGTTTTTCCAGAAGTAGGAGCAGCAGTTTACCCTAAAAAGGTACAATACCCTGTTTTATATAGTTTATAATTGTGTAAAATTGTGCAGTTGTGTATTGCTTTAACGTATCTACTTGGGTTTTATGGATTTAACTGAAATAAAAACTTTTTTGGAGACCTTTTCTACACCAAAAAGCATACCATAACTGGGTACAGCTTGCAATCCCCTATCTATATGTCATCTATATGACTGAATTGAAATATGAAGTATAATTGTTAAAGTAAACCTTTCTTCTGCCTATGTGTGACAAAGTACTTTAAAGGCTGCTTAGTTTTTCCCCAAGTTTTCAACTCCAAGAAGCAGTGTGAAATGTCTGGCACTTCTGTGTATGGTTAAGAATTTGGCTCACTGCCTTGTAAGTGGCCCAAACCTGTCATGGTACAGGGACATTTATTTGCAGCCCTCTGTAAATTCATACTAGTCCTTTGGTCCTACTGAAATTATGCATACCTTCAGACTGGATTGATTTGGGCTTTTCATTAGCAAGACATAATCTCTTACTTTTATGTAAAATGATGGGGGCACACTGTTGAAAAAGGTTTGCGATTTGAGAAAAAAAATGGCCAGTTTTTCTGTTTTCCTAGCAAAATAGTGATGTAAATGGCAATATTTAATATTCTTGCATATTACTTTTGAATATATATTTAATAATGGTTGCTACAGGCTAAGGCAACACTGATACTACTTTATATTGGCGAGAGTTGAAGTTGCGCAACCTTAAACACTGCACATAATAAAATATGTATTCTGGTGATATCACTATCTTTTATAAACCTACACTATATAGGCTAAGATCACATATCATGCCTTATTAGTGCCAGTGAATAACATCTAAAACCTATGAAATATAAAGGTGCATCATTAAATCATGTGATATGGTCCAGTGATATCTGTGTGTTCAATTCCGTGAGGTAGTGATAACAGTTCCTACAACGTGATGTACCAGTGTGTGATTCTTGGTCATCTGCGTGCTCCCAGAACTCTCACCTTAAATAAGGCTTAAACATACTTCTTTTTTTTATATATATATATATATTATATGTAATTTTATATTTATTTCAAGTGGTCAGCAAGGGTAGAGGAAGTCCTCCTTATCCTCCCCAAACAGTTAATCCAGATTGAAGTGATGGTCCCCTTTTAAACCACCAGATGTTGGGGTAAAAGATAAATGGTGCCTCCCATAGTGTAGTATGGGAGGCAGTTAAAAGGCAAGGTTGTCATGACGTAACGCGTAGGGAGTCCTGGACATAGCACGGACTGGAAGTGACCTGCGAGGCACTCAAGTATACTTGCCCTTTAATTCTATATCGATAGAGATCCATCTATCTATCTTCTCTCTCAACAACATATTTATGGTATTATTCTTTTCACTGTATTCTTGGCCTTTAAAGTGTTACTAAACCCAGGACCCTGCATTCACTATATCTGGTCTCCCACATCTTTTCTCATCAGCAGTATATAGCAGTCTTGTGACTTCTGTCCATGTCTGACTGGGCACTGGCTTATAGGAGGAATTTTCATTCTCTTACTGCATATACAGACTGATTTTACTGTTGTGGGTTTAGTAACACTTTAATGACTATAGTTGAAATCTAGTTCTAAAAATCTTTAGCTATAACTGTACATGTTTACATTTTTTCCATAGGGAACTGCGGTGTTCTGGTACAATCTCTTTGAAAGTGGAGAAGGAGATTATAGTACAAGACATGCAGCCTGTCCTGTATTAGTTGGAAATAAATGGGGTGAGTATGAACATCTTGTTAATGTGTGTTGTCCTCCAGCCTGCTTAGCATATTCAGACAATGATATTATATGCTGCTCTGTCTGTATTAAATCAATGGGCATAAAGTGGTTTTGGTTTTCACAAATAGGAAGAAACCTTTACACTGCAGTCTTTTTTTTTTTTTTTTTTTTTTTTTTTTTGTCTCTGGGTTAACTAAAACAAACTGCAAGTCAAAAGTAGATGGAAAAGATAAAGAAACAGGGCTGGTATTGTGATCTTGTATTGGCCTCTTGTCTGCCACTTTTGGTGTGTGTGTGTGTATGTATGTGTATATATATATATATATATATATATATATATATATATATATATATATATATATATATATATATATATATATATATATATATATATATATATATATATATATATATATATAATGAGCTGCTTGCTGTGGGGGCACCCGACAGGAGGGAGGAACCAGGAGCGCCGGCTTGGGACCTGTGAAGAGGAGGATCCGGGCCACTTTGTGCAAAACCACTCGCCAGAGGAGGCAAGAAATAACAACAACAACAACCTGTTTATTTTAATACTTTTTCACGAATGTTGGGGAAATAGAGACCATCTGAAAGTCTGGCAGTCTAGAAACAGAAGAAAAGCACAGTTAAGAGGAGAGTAGACTAGGCATGGTTATCTGTCTCCCAGCTCCTGAGTGAGCATAACCATGTTGGTGTATGAATTAAGACAGTTGACAAGACCTTATCTTTTAATATGGCACCAACACAAAGCAAAGAAAAGGGGGTAAATATAAATCTTAGTTAAGACTTTAAATTTAACTTGGTGGATAATGTGAGTGGAGATGTTACCTAGCCAGCAGACACACAGATACGTACGCTCAGATTATATGAGTATACACCACTCTGCAATACCAATGTTATCTGCTGGCAAACAATAGTGTTTTGGTAGGTGATTTTTGGCTAATAGACCAACCCTACCAACCAAATTCTGTACTGTAAGCTAGAGGTGTCCACTAAAATCTGAAGGAACCCACTGACGTAATATACATCAATTAACCCTGCTAGAATTGGTAGGATTGGGCGAGCCCCATAAATACTATATGGGTACTTTTTTTTTGAATGAGATATACTGTAAACCAATACTCTAAATAAAATGCCGCTAAAACAACATTTTTCTTTTTGCAGTATCCAATAAATGGATCCATGAGCGGGGTCAAGAGTTTCGAAGACCGTGTCGCTTATCTGAATTGGCATGATCCACACCTACGTTATGTGAAAACACATCTCAGCCACAAAGCTTTACAGACTGTGCTTTGCCCAGTTTGCTAGCAAAGAACTCTAATGCCATAATCCCAGAATACTGGGGAGAATCACTTGTGGAGGACATGATCCAATATTTGTTTTAAATTACTAATACAGGTGAACATCTACAGAGTTACAAGTGTGCATTGTTTGAAGCCAATGGATATACCAAGTCTACAAAGATCTAAAGCAAAGGAGGTTTGTGATGCATCTGCCTAACCTTTTATTGCTTTGGAGACTTCAAAAGATTTCATTGCCCACCTTTGGTGCAGGGTTTGTTTGTCGCTTTTTGCCTTCTAAGATGTCAGGACTGACTTTAATCTTTTTTTTTTTTTTTTTTTTTTTTTTTTTCTCACGGTTTGTTTTTTTGGTGACAGTTGTTTTTTTGTTTTTTTTATTATTTATATAATCCTTTTTGTTTATTGATCTGCTATTTTTAGAAAAACTGTTTGCAAGATTGAGCCAAAGAGCCTATTGAGTATTTCTTTTGAATATGAAATGTTTGGGAGAGTTGTTCCTGATTATCTGAAAAGTGAAATCGGTGATTACAGTACATTTTGCAGTGCATAGGAAAAGAAACTTAATGGGCTTTGGAATCTGCTTAAAGTAATTTTTCTACCATAAAATCCTGCCTAGTAAAGCCTGTTAAGGTGAAACGCTTAGAACTTATTGCTTAAAATGTGGTAACCTGGAATCGTGCTTCTCTGACAGTCAGGCACTGGCTTTGAGAGGGTACTAACTGGGGATCTCAATGGTAGTGGTAGACCTATGCCAGCATAGTGCTCTAGGACTGTGGGTGTCATGTCAGTATCCCTTGTGTATACAATTATTTTGGGACCCTGTGTGTCAGCTTGACCTTTGGTCTGATGCTTGAATACTTTCTCAGTATAGCGTGTTAATATGGCAACCCGTGTGTCAATTTAACCATTGATTTAATACACAATAATTTTGCAGTCTTCAGTGTTCAGCATTATAAATACTGCCACCTGGAGACCCAAAAAAGGGTTTCTGGAGCCCACTTGGTGTTCAATACAATGTGTTGAGTAAACTAAAGTTTTTTTTTACCCTGGGTAGCATGATTTATAGACTGTCATTTTATTTAGAATTAAAAGATGCACACTTGGGGGAGTATTTCTGATCTTACACTGTGCAGAGTATGAACCTGTGGCCAAATATTCTATTTTTTGCAGACTGAATAAAAGAAATGTAACAGATGCCTCCACCCACATTAACAGCATGGATAGACCAATCCCCCTTGCTGGGCTGTTGTATTCAAATGGCGCCTGTCGGCTAAACACCAGCTGCAGTTGTAATATTCTAACAGTTTTTCTCCCTGGATCCATCAATTTTCAGTCAATGTATGGTGGGAGGGGGCCAACAGGAACACTTTAGCATTACACCAGCATTTGTGAATGTGTGCTTGGTCCAGGTATCTATAAAGTGAAGTGTAGCATGATGTTCTGACTCATTGAGGTTATCAACTGGCCCTACTACCTCCATGGGCTCTTAAGAAAATACATCTGTATTAGCATTTTGTATATATTTTTAAAGATGTCAAGTTGGCACATTTTAAATTGTGTTCAAGTGACAGCCATAAAGCAGCAGTGCACAACTACATCTGTAACAGCTTCTTGGCGATGTCCACCTGAGCCCAGCCTTATGTGGTGTACAGAGATGAGCTCTATAGGCAATCTACCCAGTCTGCCCATGTGGTGGTCCGGTTTCACCCGAATTTTTCCTTTTTTTTAAACGCACAGTATATGCCCCTTCAGTAAAGGGCATGAGGTCAGCACACCAGGGGAACAGGCTGGAACTTCCGTTGTAGATCAGCATATGTGTGGTTTTTCATGCTGAGATATATATATATATATATATATATATATATATATATATATATATATATATATATATATACATACATACATACATTTTATCTCACTTTGAAAGGTCAATTCTCATCTTTAAATACCAGCATGATGATGGGCACTGAGCCCTTAAATACTACTTTTTTAGATGCCTTACAAGGTTAAATTGGGAGTGGGAGGAGACCCCCCCTATCGGTTACAAAATATTATTTTAAAACAAGTTTGGCAAATCAACTGATATTCATGCATTTCCACTGGCCATACATCATCTCCATTGCCTGCTGGTCTGGAACTAGGAAGATTGATTCACTCCTGTGTGCAATATTTTAGAAACAAATTAACCATTCCAGTGTTTTTGGAAAACAATGTGCCATGTGTTCAAAAGCCAGCCATACAATCGGTGCATTATGCTCCCCTGCCACAGAGTCTTTGTGTCAAATGAAATGGTGTGCCTTTTTGTGTTCTATATTTATAAAGTAGCCTCAAGAAGAAAAATACCTTGTGAGGGTGGCTGCCGTTATGGTGGAATGTTAGTCTCCCCCCCTACTTTTGTTTGATGAATGACATTTGAGATCTAACTTGGCACTATCCTGCATGTAGTGAAAATGCATTCCACTGCCTATGTTAAATCTGATGTTAAAAACTCAGCCTCTAAGGTGCTCCATTTGATTACATTTCTCATTGGTACTGGGGCCTGGCTTTCCCTGACCTGATGTTTTTATGAACGGTCATCCCGCTATCCAGTACGAGAACACTTACTAATTAAGTGGGATGGCAGTGGGCAAGGCTTTGCGATGAGGTCAGAGATATTTAGGCCCTAGTAGCAAAGTGAAACTAAGTCAGAAGGGGGCACAAAGGCTTTCCTGGCTAATAAAGATATGAGGCCTATTGCAGTGTCCGATCTTTGGAGAGATAGATATTAAGAACCTTTGGGGTCCCCAAGTCTTTTGGATTGGGGTAGTAGTGATGTGCTTTCTTTTTCCTTCCTTACCCCCAATTTAGAAATCTCTGGCTGTGAAGTTTGGGTCCTGGCATTCTTTTCCCTCCTGTTAGCTATTGTGACCAACTGGCCAAAATTGTCTGCCTTTATAGATGTCTGTCTGGGTTTTTGAGACAATTTGCTTGCAAAGCATGCCATGGCTTCACCTTTGCACCTAAATATCTCTGAATCCAGGTCCCAGTGATAAGTACAATGCATTCACCACTCTCGAAAGTTTTCTAACAATACAAAAGTATCGCCTGTATCCCGTTAACTGTCCCCTAACTTGGTTTAGTTACCAGCTTTTGTCCTCTACTGTATGACAAGTCAGTGCCTTAGCTTCCCATGTGTATGGCCATGAAATGGTTGTAAGAGTCCGACATAAACAAAACTTATATTTTTGTACCCTTGATTCTTTCAAACATGCCCTTTTAAAACGTGTCCCTTTTTATCACATTTTGTGCTCCACAATCTACATAAATCCAGTTGGATAGGTACAATTATGTTCCTAAAATTCTGTGAACTTTTTGTTTTTGTTTGTATTTCAAAATCTATTTTTGTGGCAACAAATGACCTATTTATAACCCTTTTTAGATGACCTTTTTGTATTTTGTCTTTGAGGGATTGGGATGTGAAGTGTTCTGTGTTTAGACAATGGTGTAAGAACAGTTTGGAGTTGTCTTTCTGTTCAGACGGCAATCTTTGTATTGACATGCACTGCATCCTGCCCCTAATTACATTTCTATGAAAAATCAAAATTTGTCTGTGTGTTTCTTTTTTTTTTATATATATATATATATATATATATATATATATATAATGGCTCGTTTCCAAATGAAGATGTTATCCACTCAGTTTTTTTTTAATGTATTTATAAAGCTGTGAATGTGACTTTCACCAACCATTCACTGGTGAAGAAAAAAAAATCTCTGTAGTACAAAACGCATGAACCTGGAAGATACCGCTGATGGGAATGTTGGCTAAATGTCAGATTCACGGCTTTTGTAAATATGCCCCATATGTATCGTTGCATGCACATTTTGTTTAAAATGTCAGTACATTGATGGTGTATCACAAATTAAGTTTTTCTAAATCTTACAGTGCCTTAAAGTATTCATACCCTTTGAAATGTTGTCATGTTGTAACCAAAAGCAGTAAATGGCTTTTATGTGATGGACCTACACAAAGTAGTGGTACAGAATTAGTTCCACTAGGTGTGTGTGTGTGTGTGTGTGTGTGTGTCGGAGTAAAGGACTGAATACAAATGCACAAGACACTTTTTCAATTTGTTTTTACAACTATCTTATGTCATCATTTTCCTTCCACTTCACAATTTGTGTATTGGTCTATTACATAAAATCCCAATAAAATATATTTTTGTTTTTGGTTGCAACATGGCAAAAAAATTTGGAAAATTTCAAGGGGTATGAATATTTTTGAAGGCACTTGTATCTAGGACATTGGCCCTGATTCACCCAGATGCAGTCACCTGCTACTGGTTAAACGTGCTATCCATTATATGCTAACACAGCTCAACAAAGCATGCCCAGTAACCTTTATTCCAACAAATAGTGCTATAAAGGACAAAAGGAGTCCTGATTAACAGCAGATCGAATGAAGATGTGGTAATCTCTGAGATGCTGTAGTAATACATTTTACTATCTTTCTATAGACCTTTGTCCTCTGCGTCAGCTCTCAGAATAAAATGTCATAGCATTCTATATATAGTTTTACAGAATCACAGCAACACGTTGTAGACTGCTCCATGTTTTCTCTATCTAAGAGTGACGTTTTTAAGGATCTCTGAATATTGGTATTAAAAATGTATTCTGTATCGAACCATATATTGTGATCTTCATCCTATCTGCAGTGCATCCAGAAAATATTCACAGCACTTCACTTTTTCCACATTTTATGTTACAACTTTATTTCAAAATGGATTAAATAATTTTCCTCCAAATTCTACAATTGTTGTACTGCACCATAATGGCAGCGTGAAAGAAGTTTGTTCGAAATCTTTGAAAAAAAAAAAAATCACGTATTCACAGCCTTTGCCATGACACTCAAAATTGATCTCGCATGCATCCTGTTTCCACTGAGATCATGTTTGAGATGTTTCTACAACTTGATTGAAGTCCACCTATGGTAAATTAAGTTGATTGGACATGATTTGGAAAGACATCCACCTGTCTACATAAGGTTCCACAGTTAACAGTGCATGTCAGAGCCATAAAGTCCAAGGAATTGTCTGTAGACCTCCAGGGACAGGATTGTATCGAGGCACAGATCTGGGAAAGGGTACAGAAAAATGTCTGCAGCATTGAAGGTCCCAATGAGCACAGTGGCCTCCATCATCTGTAAATGGAAGAAGTTTGTAACCACCAGGAATCTTCCTAGAGTGGCCCTCTGGCCAAACTGAGTGAATGGGGGGGATGGCCTTAGTCAGGGAGGTGACCAAGAACACAATGGTCACTGACAGAGCTCCAGTGTTTCTCTGTGGAGAACCTTCCAGAAGAACAAACCCCTCTGCAGCCAAAAGGCACCTGAAGGAGACAAGGCACCACTCATCACCTGGCCAATACCATCCCTACAGTGAGGCATGGTGGTGGCAGCATCATTCTGTGGGGGATGTTTTTCAGCAGCAGGAACTCGGAGTCTAATCCGGATTGAGGGAAAGATGAATACAGCAATGTACAGAGATCACCTTAATGAATGCCTGCTCAGACTGGGGCTAAGGTTCAATGTCCAACAGGACAATAAACCGAAGCACACAGAGAAGATAACAAAGGTGTGGCTATGGGACAACTTTGTGCATGTCCTTGAGTGGCCCAGCCAGAGCCCAGATTTGAACCGATTGAAGATCTCTGGAGAGATCTGAAAATGGCTGTGCACTGATGCTCCCTATCCAACCTGATGGAGCTTGAGAGGTCCTGCATGGGAGAAACTGCCCAAAAATTGGTGTGCCAAGCTTGTAGCATCATACTCAAAAAGACTTGAGGCTGTAATTTGGTGCCAAAGGTGCTTCAACAAAGTATTGAGCAAAGGCTGTGAATACTTATGATTTTTTTTTTCCCTCTTAAATACATCTGCAAAGATTTCAAACAAACTTCTTTCACGTTTGTCATTATGGGATATTGTTTGTATAATTTTGAGGAAAATAATGTAATCAATTTTGGAATTAAGCTGTAACATAACAAAATGTGGAAAAAGTGAAGCACTGTGAATATGTTCCAGATGCACTGTATACTGCTGTCTAGCATTTATCATTTCAGCATGTCTGCATAACCATTTACCTGCCCAGCTAACCTGGTAAGGACTTTCCACCAGGTTGAGTTTCTCTTGGATCTGTGTCTGGACAGTTGACAGTTCTATACCGATAAGAACCACTTGCTGATTTTCCGGACTCGCTGCTACTTCCATTTCTGGTTTCAGCTGCCAGTTTTTGTACGGTGTCCAGTACATCTCTGTGGAGAAAAAAAGGATCTACCCCTGATGGTGCCGCTCGTGGGTAAGCGTCTTGCCAGAGTTGCCGGCGGATCACATCCCCCTCAGTTGAGCATGGTGTGCTCCGTCGCTGGTCCCCGATGTTGCTTCCACATGCCTTGCAGCCTCCTCCCGAACTCCGCTCTCATGCTGTCCGGTCCCCTTATCGCTCCTCGGCGGCTGCCCGGATCTTGAATCCTGGTGGTGGGTTGGATGTCCCAGACAGCAGAAGACATCCCCCCGCTGCCATCACTGTGATGGATCTCGGATAACCCTGCTGGGCACCTCCTGACAGGCCTGTGTCTCTTGTTCTCCAAACGCACCCGCAGACTCGCCATAACCAGCCCTTAACCCCTCAATCACGAGACCAGCCACACAGGTGTTGAGGGTTAAACTTGCAGAGCATCAACTCTTTATTATATACTAAACACAGTTAGGGACACTCCCCTTAGCCTTGTCATAGAGGGGGTAGAGAACAAGGAAGAACCAATGGAAACTCAACACTTGTATATTCAAACAACTACAGTTAAGGGATTATGATAAGCAGGCAGCCCCTCTTTACACATCCCCTGCTGGGGGTGTCTCCAGACCTTTGTCTACGTGCCATGACCCAACACAATTAAACACAGCAACAAGAGGGGGGAGGAATGTAGCATTACGTTACATTACATTACCTCAATGCCATTTTGTCCCCAAGTCTTGGAACCCCCACGTATTGTTTGTGGAATAAAAGTATATATTTAGCAGAAACCCGGGCCAATAGGTTTAGGTAGCCGGAAACGACTCCATGAGCTCAGCCGCAGATACCGTGTTCACTAGGTTCTGATGACCCGGGGACTGAGGACACAAATGTCTGGAGGTGGCATCTTCTCCAGGTGGTGGGAGACGGCAAATAGCCCTCAAAATCTTTTGTTCTCTGCTGGGCCATAGTCTGTGGGTTAGAGGCCAGCCCACAGCCCCTTCCAAAACACACAATGACAGTGGGTTCTGTCACGGGCGATTTCCCTTCACTTCCTGTCCCATAGCCAAACAGGGAATTTATTAGGGACACCCAGGTCACTAGAACTAGTGTCCCCATTGGAAGATTTCCTACTTTTCTGGGGACAACCCAAAATGTGGGTGTTTCTTTTACTTTCATTTTCAATGGTAATGGTAAACAGGACAAATAAAGTGTCTCTCTCTAACGGGGACACAGAAATCAATAAAAACTGACTGGTATTCTAATCCATTTCCACTCTATCTAAAACAAATAATAAAAAAAAAATTGCCCTTAGTTATACTTTGTTTATGGTAAAGTTTCTATCCATCCTATTAATTTTAGGTAAATACTGTATGTGTCTGAAGTTAATCAAACTATTATGCATACCGTGCTAAAAATCTATTTGCTATTTCCCCCCTATGGCCCTGTTCAGTTGCAGAGAGCAATAGGATAGTCCTATGTAACTTATGAGTGCCCAGAATCACAACTTGCACTTGGTGTTGGACTATCTTATGACTGTACTGATTGGCCCAGCGTTGTCTCATTGAGTAAGTCACATGCTTCTTCATATCTAGAAGTACTAAATATATTTCCTCTGACTTAAAGCGCTAAAGAAAATGGTGGGAATGTGACCCATAAGTACTGGGTATTTACAATGACTTCTCCCGCGTACACACAACCATTTTTAATGGTCTAGAAAAAACAATGTTTTTTTTCAACCCGATTATTGTTAAGCCTGCCTTACCTACACACGATCGTGAAAAAAAATGCTCTAGCAAAGCATGGTGACGTACAACACGTACGACGGCACTATAAAGGGGAAGTTCCATTCGGATGGCGCCACCCTTAGGGCTGCTTTTGCTGATTTCGTGTTAGTAAAGGTTTGGTGAGAGACGATTCAAACTTTTCAGTCTGTTAGAGCGTGATGAATGTGCTATCACCATTACGACCGCTAATTTTACCAGAACGAGCGCTCCGTCTCATTACTTGCTTCTGAGCATGCGCGTTATTTTCACCTTGTTAAAGCCCACACATGACAGTTTTTTACGACATTAAAAACAACGTGAAAATTTAGAGCATGTTCTAAATTTTTAATGCCCATTTTTAACGTTGCGAAAAATGCTCTGGAGCCCACACACAATAGTTTTTAATGACATTAAAAAAAAAAACGCGAAAAACTGTCGTGTGTATGTGGCATTACAGTGAATGGCAGGATAGGGGAGTGTTCTGGGGAAAGAGTGTTAAAGTGAAACTGCCCAGAATGAGAATCTGATAGGGTGTTTGTAGAGTTTGCATATACATTTAGATTAGCATTTATATAAGTAGGTATATAGTAGATGAGGTTGAATAAAAACATCAGTTCAACTTGTGTAGGTGTGTGTGTGTGTGTGTGTGTGTGTGTAGAAAAATTACTTCCCATATCCCCTAAATTTTTTTGATAGGATGCGCATCCAAGAGTCTTTTAAAACTATCCATACTTCCTGCCGACACCACTGCTTGAGGAGAGTTCCACATTCTTACCATCCTGACCGTGAAAACCACCCCCCTACACAACTAAAGGTTAAACCACTTCTCATCCAGTCTCTTCGTGTGGCCCCGTGTTCTCTTACACTCCCTGGGACTGAAAAGTTTCATACTTATGCTGGGATCACCATTGAGATATTTGTACATCGCAATCATATCTCCTCTTAAGCGTCTCTTCTCCAGTGAGAATACATTTAGCGCTTGTAGTCTTTCCTCATAATTGAAGTCCTCCAGTTCCCATATTAATTTAGTTGCCCTTCTCTGGACTCTCTCCAGTTCCAGCACATCATCTTGGGGGATTGGTGACGAGAACTGGATGGAAGACTCCAAATGAGGGCAATCCAGATTTTTATAAAGTGGCAGAATAATCGTTGGAACGAAATGTCCCGCACTCCACTTGAGTGCTTTCGTCATAAACCACTTCCTCCCAGTCTGAATATAGATTTCTTGATAATACATCATGGAACACAGAGCCTTAATCACTTATTGGGTTATGTAGTCCCCACAGGTGATTGGACACTGGCAAAGCCAATTAAAATTAAGTTCCTCCCTTATATAACCCCTCCCAAATGGAGAGTACCTCAGTTTTTTCACCAGTGTTTGGTGGTTGGTCACGTTCAACATGTGCTAAGAAGAAAAATGCTCTTTTGATCTGGCTGCGGAGACCTAGGAGCTATAACTGGATCCATACCTCGGGCCGATATCAAAAGCCTAAGATGGTTGGTACCCGGGCCTTGTGTAAAAAAGAAACAAGGTTTCCCTGTAATGTCTCACTGCGGAGGTCTGGGCTCTGGGATCCAGACTTTGGTGTACTAATACATCTGTGGCATGAAAGGTTTCTGGCAGAGTCTTCTACAGGTCCAGGTATGAGGGTTTTCTCTAATGGAACCCTTGATAAACCTGAAGGTTGGCACAACTTGCCAGTGAAAGCTGGAACTACTTTTAGTAGCTTTCCTGCAGAGTGGATAAGGTAAGAAGAGGATCATTTTATTTGATATTATCTTCTATGAGTAGAATGTCTTTCCTGGTTTTCACCACTGGAGGGAGTAGGTGCAAACCTAGTGTTTTCTTACATAAGCCATCCAGGATACAAGCTCAGTGAAGTCGGTCAAATTTAAACACCACTCACCTCCTTCAGCTGCAGGCTCTGCCACAAAAACGCATACAGGGGTCCACAAAGATGTCCCCAGTAATCTCTCCCCCTTTTTCCTTGTCTACTGGGCACCGCCATGACAGCAGCGTGTGCGCACGCCGGGAGCGCGCTTTAGCTGTCTAAGTGAGACATGGATAGGGGGAGGGCCGTGCAGACGCCAAAAGGCTGGTTCCAGCACGCTAGAGCCTTCTGTAAGCGGCATGGACACAGAGCTGTGGTCTGTAAGATTGAACCAGGCAAACTTAGACTTCTACTCGGCATTAGGTTGTGCAGTAAGCTGATATTTTTTGTGTATTGTAAGACTATAGCACAACAGTGATTGCATTTGTATTTGTGGATAGTACCTTTGCTTTGCAGTAAGGACTATGTCCCCGAGAAGGGGGTTGTAAAAGGGGCACCAGAAAGTCCCTGCGTATGGCTAAGGATTCTGAGCTTGCCTGCAGTTTACCATCCCCCCACTGTCAGCCTGATAGCAGCCTCACAGGATGAGCCACTGTCTGGTTTTACAGCTTCTTCTATGGCAGGTCCTGTATACATCACTGAGGACGCTTTTAAAAGTTGCTTTGAATGGCATAGAAGGAAGGATTGCTACTGTCACGATTCCGCCCACCAACGGCGACTAGCTAACCACAACGGGCGTTACGTGACGGGGCTATATGAGGAACTAAGGGAATAAGGGGGAACTTCTACTGAGCATGTAAGATTGGCTGTGATACCTTCACAGCCCGCAATACCTTTGGCCACCACTAGAGGGAGACTCCACTCCAATCCAGTTAGCTGACCACACACAGGCAGATACGAATCTTACATACAATCTGGTGCACTCTAAGGGTTGGGTAACAGCTTTCCTGAACATATTTCTCCTAGCAGGAGAAAAGAAGCCTGCAAAAACGTACCTAAAGTCACGTTTTTGTAAACGCATTTAGGCACATTAAGCACTTGACTTTATTTAATTAAATATCAATTTATTCTGGCCATTCAAAATAAATTAGCGCTCAAGTGCTATATTCGCCTAGCGCTAATGTGTGTTTACATGGGTTTTAGCGCATCAAGCTTTCTTTTGTGACAAAGTGCTGCTGCTCCTGAACGTGCTGACAGTTGCCTCTAAACACCTGTAAATGCCTATGTGCATGGACACATAAGGGGAGACTTACTAAAACTGGAGCATTCAGAATCTGGTGCAGATCTACATGGTAGCCAATCGGCTTCAAACTTCAGCTTCTACAAGTAAGCTTTTACAATAAAACTTGGAAGCTGATTGGTTTCTATGCAGAACTGCACCAAAATATGCATGCTCAAGTTTTAGTAAATCCCTACCATAGGCAAACATTAAGGGACATCTAGAGGCAGAAATGTTTTTTTTTCTAAAAGTGGCGTTTTTAACACCCAGTGTGAATGGGGCCTAAATAAGCTCTTTGAATAGCCATCTAGTGTCTCTACTCCTTTAGTAAAATAACACATTTTAGTTTGACTTTATAAATGTAAAATAATCCCCATTGAGAACGTCTGTTAATGACGAAACATCGTCTGGGAAGGCGCACACTGACGTCACCGCGTTTCATCTGAAGGAGGAAGGGCTCCTATTGCCGGCCGGCATACATACACGCTTTTAATCATGAGATGTTTGTAAGTACATGTCTTATGCATTTTTATTAAATATTTCGTATTGGTATCACGCTATGGTCTGTTTTTATTTATATACCGAGGATATGTTCAATCATCGATGTGGTGCAATTTGAGATCTGCTCCCTGGATCCCTCCCCAGTCTGATGCTAATCTGATGTGGAGCCCATTGAATAAAATCTGTCTACATGCCTAATGTTTGGGTGGTTCTGGTAAGCGGCTTTCAGTTTGGTGGTGGTGCGTTCACACGGAAGTTTTGCTGACACATGGTGGTGCTGCTACGAACCTTTTATTGGACTGAATGTGCTTTTATTCATATTATCTATTATCATTGCTTTTTACCAGCCTGATATCTGGTTTCCTATTTGGCGCAGTTTACTTTTATATTAAAAATTATAATACACTGTCAATAAATCTCAAAAAATTAACCATCTATATCTCATCCAATATTTTAATATTGCACCTTTGACCTGTGCAACATTGTTGTGCATATAGAAAATCATGTGTCCCTTGAAATTTTAGGGAAAAGTCCAATACTTTCTGTACAAATTTGGAAATATCACCAGTTCAGTGGCTGACTAATCAGCTTTTAGTCTGTCTTCCACTAAGGCCAACCTTTGAACTGTGTGTTGTCTTTATTTTTATTATTGCAGTGACCTCACCTCCATTACCATTTCAGTGTATAAAGTCCACTTTGAGGCAGTGGGTGCACAGCACAGAGGACGGCTGCTTGTATAGCTGGTGGGTTAGCACAGACATGAAGGTTCTTTTGAGAATTACAGTGCTTTCTATAGCACTAAGCATAGCAGCGAGTACAGAAGAAACGGCTGAGAATATCATAACCACCCAGCTACCCCCTGAAGATGCCTCTTCTGAGTGGGGTATTGGAGCCATTCGTGATGGATTTGAAGCTGTCAATGGTTATTTTGACTCTTTTCTGGAGCTCCTAGGTGGAAGAAATGGTGTATGCCAATACAAGTGTCGCTATGGTACGTTTTTGTTCTTTTTTTTTTTATTTTTCCACAAACCTTTTTAGCTGCCATAGAGGGAGAAAGTTTGCTTGGTATTGATTTAAAAAAAAATGTGTGTTATGCAATACATATTTATTACTTGTTGTAGACTTTGATATAGAGGGTTATTCTTCTTTTTTGTTGTTGTTGTAAGTTGCATGCTTTTTAACTGGAGATTCCATTCACAATCCATGTGTAATTGGATAATGGGACCTTAAGCCAATATTTAGCAGTGTGATTTTACTTTGTAAAAGATAAGTTAAACAAAACTACTCTTTATTTTAATGCAAAATGAGTAATGTGTGCTCTTAGTGGAGGCTGCATTTGAAAATATTTTAAAAATAAATTAATTTTTGATCTGTTGTGTAATTGAGTAAAATGGAACCTATGAGGACATAAATATGGGAGCTGTCACAGCAGATTTGATTTAACAGATGTAAACTCCAGGGGTATGATCCTGAACCTTGCTTCCCTACCTAGTAAATTACTAATCTAGAACAAGCATGCAGCCAGTTAAGTCGGAAAATCTGATTTAACGTCCACCATGCTTATTCTCCCAGCTTCCATATTGCTATCTTTGGAAAGAACTGGCTTTGGATTGATTAATTGTTTCTGTCATGTAAAGCCCACAATTGTATATTTAACCAGACCCGTTAAAGTGGTTTTAAACCCAAAATCTAATTTATTCATCATTTATTATATTGCAGCTTATCAATTCTTAGATGTGATGGCTGTATTTGTTTTCTTCAGATTTCTTTCTTAAATTTTCACATGGTGATCTTTTGTTTTTCAAAAGAACAATCTCTCTTGCAGATGTATCAGTTACAGGAATGAGACAAGTCCTTTATGCTTACATGTGTTTGCTGTAGCTGCCTATAAAGTGTTAGTTGGAGTTTTCCTTTGCAATTGCATGAATGTCCTGGGAAAGATAGTAATCTGCCTTTGAGGCAGTTCTATATGCTCAGATCCATATGAGGACCCTTCAAAAGGAAATCCCGTCCAAGTGGGACAAGTCCCTCGACTCCATTGACTCCCACATTCGCCTGGGTCAAAAGACCAGGATCTCGCTACTTTGACCTCCTGTCAGGAGGGGAAATCTTTCCTTCCCTTGCATTTGACAGTGATCATGACGGATACCAGCCTGTCTGGCTGGGGAAGAGTGCTGGGGGCGAACTTAGCCCAGGGTTGCTGGATGCCAGAGGATTCCCAGTTATCAATCAATGTCCTGGAACTTCAGGCAATCAGGTTCTGCCTGGAGCAGTGGACAGAGCGTCTTCGTAGGCACTGCCATGGCGGTGACCTATGTCAACCATCAAGGTGGGACAAGAAGTTTAGTAGCATTGGTGGAAGCCTCCCTCCCACCCATGCCCTCCTTTTCTCTAAAGGGTGGTCTGATTTTTTTTTTTTAACTAGGACATTGTCCTACCTTCCTTATGTCCTCGTCCATTGTATCCATAGAATGCGCTCTGAATGTGGTTTGGGCAATTCGGGTGTATCTGTCAGCTACTAAGTCCTTTCGGTGGTTGGATTGCCTTTTTGTGATCACAGATGAGCCGAGTAAGGGTTTGGTGGTGTCCTCTGCCACCATTTCTATATGAATTAGACAGACAGTAGTTAAAGCGTATAACATTAGGGTCAGGTTCTTTCTTTTCCTGTAACAACGTGCTCTACATGGGCGCTTAGTGCTTCTTGGACCTTTCATCGTCAGGCAACTGTGCCTTAAATCTGCAAGGTGGCTACCTGGTTGTCAGTGCACACCTTTACTAATTTTTACAAGGTGAATGTCCTGGCGTCTCAGATGCGTGTTTTGGCCTGCAAAGTTTTACAGGTGGTAATTAGAGGTCCTGTTCCCTCCTGGAGTGTGGGTTCTGGTTGGGCTCTTGTGTTCCTGTTGATCTTTGCTATTCCTCCCAGCCCCCACTTTTTGGGCTCTGCTTTGGGATGTCCCTATGGTTAAGAATTGAAGACAATGGGGGTTATTTACTAAAGGCAAATCCACTTTGCACTACAAGTGCAAACTGCTCTTGAAATTGCACTGAAAGTGCACTTGGAAGTGCAGTTGCTGTAAATCTGAGGGGTAGATCTGAAATTATGGGAAGCTCTGCTGATTTATCGTCCAATCATGTGCAAGCTAAAATGCTGTTTTTATTTTCCTTACATGTCCCCCTCAGATCTACAGCGACTGCACTTCCAAGTACACTTTCAGTTCACTTTCAAGTGCAATTTGCACTTGTAGTTTGCACTTGTAGTGCAAAGTGGATTTGCCTTTCGTAAATAACCCCCACTGTGTCTATCAATGAACAAAAGAAAAAAATTATTTTTTTGTCACTCACCGTAAAATCTTTCTCCGTGTTTATTGACGGACACAGCACCCACCCCTCTTTTTTTTCAGTTTGTTTTTCCATGATACTGGGTACAACCAGCATGCCGGATTATCAGCTTGCAATTGGTTATAGCTGCTTGTAATAATCACTGGGTTTCTCCCTAAGCCCCCCTGCCGAGAGAACACAATAGCTTTGCGGGATGGAATCCCCCATCGACGCTAAACATGGTTGCAGCAAAGAAAATTTCACCATCTATGGCCTGCCTTAGGGCTGTATGTATCAACAGGTTTTTCAAATAACATGGAGGTATTTTTCCACATCCATCAATTTTAAACTTGCATTGCAGGTCTTATCCGATTGGAGGCTGATGAAAATTCTCTCTAGTCCTTAATGAATCTTGATCTATAAGGCCCTTAGAGGCTCATGTATGAAAAAGGAGGCCAACAAAGGAATGCCCTTTTGTCCATAGCAACCATGTTGAATCCTTGTTTAATCCTAAACTTTGCACTGTAGAAATTACAGTTGACAGTATGTTGGGCGTTATGGGAAATTATAATATTTTGTATTAGCACATGTTTGATACATATCCTTTGTGGACAGAAGTCCAATATCTGAATTATACTGACAGTACATGATATGGTACTAAAAGCTTATTTTTTATTGGGAGTTTCAAATACAGTTTTGAATGCTAATCTTTTAACATTTTACTATTTCTTAATTCCAGGTAAAGCTCCACTTCCTAGACCAGACTACAAATCTCCAGAACCCAATGGCTGTAGTTCCTATTTCCTGGGTCTCAAGGTACCAGAGAGTGTATGTACACCTAACCTACTGCAATTCTCAAGTACTAACATTACTTTAACAGATCATCCGAGAAGAAAACCATTTATAATGTTATTTAAGATGAACCCTATACTTTACACCTAGATGCTTTGCAGATAAAGGGCCAGATCCACAAAAGAATTACGCCGGCGTATCTCTTGATACGCCGCGTAATTTAAAATTTTGCTTGTCGTATCTTTGTTTTGTATCTACAAAACAAGATACGACGGCATCTCGGATGGATCCAACAGGCGTACGTCTTCGTACGCCGTCGGAACTTAGGTGCAAATTTTCGGCGGCCGTTAGGTGGCGTTTCCGGCGAATTCCACGTTGAGTATGCAAATTAGCTAGTTACGGCGATCCACGAACGTACGCTTGGCCGGCGCATTTTTTTACGTCGTTTGCGTTTGGCTTTTTCCGGCGTATAGTTAAACCTGCTATTATGAGGCGTACTCAATGTTAAGTATTGCCGTCGTTCCAGCCTCGCATTTTTTATTTTTTACGTCGTCTGCGCAAGTCGTTCGCGAATAGGGATTTGCGTAGAATGACGTCACCGTCTTAAACATTGGCTTGTTCCGGTTTCATTTTGAGCATGCGCACTGGGATACCCCCACGGACGGCGAATGCGCAGTTAAAAAAAAAACGTTGTTTACGTCGGGTCACGACGTATTTACATTAAACACGCCCCCATCACAGAGATTTGAATGCCGCGCCATTACGCCGCCAAAGATACACTACGCCGCCGTAACTTACGGCGCAAATTCTTTGAGGATTCAAAACAAAAAAGATACGTTACGGCGGCGTAGTGTATCTTAGATACGTTACGCCCGGCGGATTAATGCGCCGATGTACGTGGATCTACCCCAAAGTGTTTTGGATTCTTGGCTATAAAAAGCAAAACCACCTACAGTAAATCGATGGCAAAGCAGAGCATTTCCCTACAAATTTATTGCATACAAGATGTTTTATACAAACTTAAGAAAAAAGTGGAAGTACTGCTTTTTTTTCTAGCCATTCCGGTATATTTAATTACCGTATTTATCGGCGTATAACGCACCCCCTAACTTTAAGAGGGACGTTTCAGGAAAAAAACTTTACACAGCCTCCTGCGTATAACACGCAGGCACAGTTTACCCTCCATTTTCAGGGTAAAAAAGTGAGTGTTATACGCCAATAAATACAGTAAATGTATTTATGGACAGTTAAAAGTGGAACTTTAGCTCAAATTATGTTTTCTTAGTTTTAGATTGAGAAATGCTTAGCACTTCTGTCAGTTTTTTTATTTATACCTGTGTACCCACTGGGGACATTGTCCCCTTATTTTCTGATTTGTTTGATCATAAAACACTTTTCTCATTGCTCAAGGGAAAGACTAGAACCACATCCAGCACTGGGGGAACTACTATGATAGCACCTCATGCTATAGGGATCAAGGCTGGGCTGTACCCCCAAGGCCGATGTAATTTAAGGTTCTTCACTGTCACTTTGACAGCAAAGTCCCACTCTGTGTATCAGGAGCACTGAGCTCCTCATACATGGGGTGGGTCTGGCTCTCAAACTGATATGTGAGTTTTTCAGGACTTCAGAGTCAAAGAACATGATCCTGGTGTAAAACCAACAGTGGTGCACCACGGGTTACTTGGAGACCGTAGCACTGAAATCCTTGCCTGGGTAATGGATCAAGACATGGCCATCATTCTGACAGTAGAAAAATAAGCTCAACTCTTGGCAGATTAAAAAAAAAAACAGTAGTCCATGCAGGTATGTGATCATTAAACAAATAAAAACTAGTGCAAGTACCTGCATTTGTTTTGGTTCCAGCCTCTTGTAATGCCCTTATAGACCAAAACTCAGACCAAAAGTGTGAAGTGCAATATTAGTAGCCAATCAACTGTGCTGCAGTTCTTACAAACCAACATGAAACAAGCTAACAGGAGGAGAACGGAGAGAGATAAGCTCATAAGTCTGCTGCTTCTCCTTCACTGTTCAATTACAGGTTGGGGACCAGGCCAAGTTTTATCACTTAGGGAAATCAGTTCTCCAGGCAGCTACTGTGCTGCCTGGCAGGGCCACGTGGAACTTGTTAACAAATATACACAAATACAAATCCTTTGGCACGTTTTTTAGCGTTTTTTTTTTTTTTTTCAATGGATGAAACGTTAAACGCTGGTGAGTGACGTTTTTGAGCGTTTATCGACGTTTATCAGCCTTGGAGCATTTTTACAGCTAAAAAAAAAACGTCCCTCAGAACCCACTAGTTTTGTTTTTTACTGCTCAAAAAAGCCACTGCCCAAAACTGCTGATAACAGTTTGTGTGCATGGACACATAGGATAACATAATGGAGAGTTTAACCACTTGCCGACCTGCCGCCGTCGTTTTACGGCGGCAGGTTGGCTCCCCTGCGCGAAAGCACGTAATATAACGTCGGCTCTCGCGCAGGCCACTAGGACACACGCGATCGGTCGTTACAGAGCGGGGACCGGGAGCTGTGTGTGTGTAAACACACAGCTCCCAGTCCTGTCAGGGAGGGAAATGAGGATCGGTCATTTCCCCTAGTGAGGCCACTCCCCCTACTGTTAGAACACACCCAGGGACATACTTAACCCCTTCCCCACCCCCTAGTGTTAACCCCTTCACTGCCAGTGGCATTTTTTATAGTAATCCAATGCATTTTTATAGCACTGATCGCTATAAAAATGCCAATGGTCCCAAAAATGTGTCAAAAGTGTCCCAAGTGTCCGCCATAATGTCGCAGTACCAAAAAAAAAAAAATCACCGATCGCCGCCATTACTAGTAAAAAAAAAATATTAATAAAAATACCCCCTATTTTGTAAACGCTATAACTTTATAACTTTTGCGCAAACCAATCAATAAACGCTTATTACGATTTTTTTAATAAAAAATATGTAGAAGAATACGCATCGGCCTAAACTGAGGGAAAAAAAATGTTTTTTTATATATATTTTTGGGGGATTTATTATAGTAAAAAATATTATTTTTTTTCAAAATTGTCGCTCTATTTTTGTTTATAGCGCAAAAACTAAAAACCGCAGAGGTGATCAAATACCACCAAAAGAAAGCTCTATTTGTGGGAAAAAAAGGACGCCAATTTTGTTTGGGACTCACGTCGCACGACCGCGCAACTGTCAGTTAAAGCGACGCAGTGCCGAATCGCAAAAAGTGCTCTGGTCTTTGGGCAGCAATATGGTCCGGGGATTAAGTGGTTAATGACTGTAGAAAAAAAACGTCTACTGCCAAAATCAGCTGCTGTAAAAACGTCCAAAAACTTCCAGTGTGCATGAGGCCTAATAATCACTTAGTGCAGTCACATACAGTGTGAAACTATGAGGCTGGATACGGTGCGTTATGTCACGCAATAATGTATTGTGGTTCATTTTGAATGTGGTGCTAATTTAATAGGACAGACCTTTAAAGATAACTGCACCTTAACAACTAAGCAATGCATGTACGTTGTGTTGCATTGGGGATGTCCATTATGATTGGCAATGTACTTCAGTTTGTAAGTTACCATGTGTTAATGTACAGCAAAACAGTTTACTATGCGCTATTGCGACGCTTAGGTGTGAATCCAGTATGTACTCATATTAATTTCCGTAAGGATTTAATATAGCTACTGAATGCACATAATGGGAATGTAGGGGTACCTTAGCAGGAGCGGTTTTCATCATTTTCTTTTAAAGTCCAGTTGAAGTTCCAGACCTTTTTATCTCTGTATGGTCCTCCTATATTTTATTTATTTTTAACAAATTTTTACTTGGAAATGCCTTCAAATACCTTCTCACCCCAGTGGAAATGTGCTGCCTGCTGCCTGCACTTGCACTGCAGTGCCCTATGTTAGCATAGCTGAGTAATGGCCACACTTCTCATCACAAGTGCCTTCATGCAGACGCATAGTGGGGAGGAAAAGGGGAGGTTTGTCAGATCAGGAATATTACATTCTAAAGTGCCCTGGGTTTAAACCCTGGTGTTTGCTGGGCTGCACAGTCATATTTTGACCTCCTGTTTTTGCCGGGAAATATGAAAACTGAATCTGTTAATACAAGCTTTGTCTGATTAAATATCTAGTTCTGTGCTATGAACTGAACTTTAATGAAGCCAGCATTATTTGCCAAGTACCCTATGCCAATGGCTTACACTTGCTTATTCAACAAAGCAGTGCAAAGAGCAATGGTGTGGAAAATGTAGCAACCAATAAGATTTAAAGGGGTTGTAAAGGTTAGTTTTTTATTTTCTAAATAGGTTCCTTTAAGCTAGTGCATTGTTGGTTCACTTACCTTTTCCTTCTAAATGTTTTTCTTTTCTTTGTCTTAATTTCTCACTTCCTGTTCCTCCTCAGTAAGTTGTTTTGGTTGACCAACCCCCTGCCAGAACGGCTCGGATGATGGGGGCAAGCTTACTGATGAGGAACAGGAAGTGACAAAGAAAAAAAACATTTAGAAGGGAAATCGAAGGAAAAGGTAAGTGAATCAACAGTGCACTAGCTTAAAGGAAACTATTTAGCAAATAAAAAACTGACCTTTACAACCCCCTTTAAGTCAATGCTAGTCATCCTAGTTAAAGGTTTCTGTGGGTTTACTACAACCACCAGAAATGTACATAGTTAACAATCCAAAAACAAAGCTGGTTGTAACTTACTGTTCTTTTTTCTTCCCTGAGCCAAGACTCCTGCATTTGCATTTTATTACTAGACAGGGAAAATAAAATATTAACTTAAAACTGAGATCATCTGCCTGCATATTACACTTTGAGATGGTTTCTAATGTTTTACTTGGATTGCTGTAATCGGATTGTCTGGCTAAAATAAATAGGTGTTTGGTGCTCTGAAGAGTGCAGATTGACCTTGAGGACCGGTCACAGCGTCTGACGCTGCTACTGGCTAAATAAGGTTGCCTTCAAGTAATAAAAATAGTAAAATGTGAGTATTCGTGGCAAATACTACCCCCATAGGAAGAGCTTGATTCTGGAAATAGCTGTTGTGCAACAATCAGCGTCTGTGTTGATGGGCTTTGTGTGTTTTTTGGGGTTCAGAAGTGCATTTGACCTTCCTCGAGTTTCATTTCCATAAGCTTTTAAAACCTACACAGGCTCTCACTTACACATGCTGGAAGCATGTATGTAGTTATGTGAGCATATTTCACTTCCATATGCTGACAACTACTAGGAGCATGTGTGGGGTGATGTGGGCCCATTTTACGATTATTGACAGCTACTAAAAGCGTGTGTGGGATGATGTAGGCCTATTTTACTTCCATATACTGACCACTACTAGAAGCACGTATGGGGTGATATGGGCCTATTTTTCATCCATATACTGACAACTACTAGAAGCACGTGTGAGAAATGTGGGCCTAATTTAATCCTATATATTGAACACTATTAGGTACATGTGTAGGGTAATGTTCGCCTATTGTACTCCTAGTAGTTGTCAGCATATGAAAGTAAATGTGCAGTGATGTCTATGGACACATGGATGTCTATGCAAAACCATTGTGCAGAGCAGGTAAGTATAACGTGTTTATAAAATAATAAAATAAATACCCTTTAAAATCACATTATTTTTTGTGGCAGTTGGTTTTACATAGCCACACCTTATCACCAATTTTTATATTTTCGTTCTAATTTCCCCAGGTTTATTGTGGTATGTTGTGTTTTTTTTGTTTTTTTTTTTAAATAGGAGAGGAATCTTTTTGGTCTGGCTAGTAAGAGCAGTTATTAATGCTTCAGCATTATAGACTAAAGAGTAAATTGCATTGATTTTGTGGAGGTACACATGTGAGAAGGCTGTAAGTCATTATTAATTTGCAGCCTGATAAATTTCACTGGTAGATGACATATTGCATGCACTTCATGAATGTAGTGTGTGTATATATAGGAACTATAAAGTCATATAAAATATTAATCATGCTTGACATCCAAGGTCAACCAGCAATAGCGTTGGGCACTGAAGCTTAAGTGGATCAATAGGTATTGAAACAAGCAAAGAACCTCAGTCCTATGTCTCTTTGGAAATGTAAATGTAAAAATAACCTATGGGATTTTTTTCTTTTTTGGTGGGTATGTATATAAAGTATCTCACAAAAGCGAGTACACCCCTCACAATTTTGTAAATGTTTTAATTTTTTTTTTTTATGTGACAACACTGAAGAAATTACACTTTGCTACAATGTAAAGTAGTGAGTGTACAGCTTGTATAACAGTGTAAATTTATTGTTCCCTCAAAATAACAACACACAGCCATTAATGTCTAAACAAAAGTGAGTACACCCCCAAGTGAAAATGTTCAAATTGGGCTCAAAGTGTCAATATTTTGTGTGGTCACCATTTTCCAGCACTGCCTTAACCCTCTTGGGCATGGAGTTCACCAGAGCTTCACAGGATGCCACTGGAGTCCTCTTCCACTCCTCCATAATGACATCACAGAGCTGGTGGATGTTAGAGACCTTGCATTCCTTCACCTTCTGTTTGAGGATGCCCCAGAGATGCTCAATAGGGTTTTATTTGAAGACATGCTTGGCCAGTCCATCACCTTTACCCTCAGCTTCTTTAGCAAAGCACTGATCGTCTTGGAGGTGTGTTAGGGGTCGTTATGTTGAAATACTGCCCTGTGGCCCAGTCCCTGAAGGGAGGGGATCATGCTCTGCTTCAGTATGTCACAGTACATGTTGTCATTCATGGTTCCCTCAATTAACTGTAGCTCCCCAGTGTCGGCAGCACTCATGCAGCCCCAGACCATGACACTTCCACCACCATGCTTGACTGTATGCACACACTTGTCTTTACTACTCATCTCTTTGCCGCCACACACGCTTGACACCATCTGAACAAAATATGTTTATCTTGGTCTCGTCAGACCACAGTACATTGTTCCAGTAATCCATGTCCTTGGACTGCTTGTCTTCAGCAAACTGTTAGCAGGCTTTCTTGTGCATCATCATTAGAAGAGGCTTCCTTCTGGGATGACAGCCATGCAGACCAATTTGATAGTGTGCAGCATATGGTCTGAGCACTGACAGGCTGACCCCCCCCCCCCCCCACCTCTTCATCCTCTTCATCCTCTGCAGCAATGCTGGCAGCACTCATATGTCTATTTCCCAAAGACAACCTTTGGATATGATGCTGCGCATGTGCACTCAACTTCTTTGGTCGACCATGGCGAGGCCTGTTCCGAGTGGAACCTGTCCCGTTAAAACGCTGCATGGTCTTGGCCACCGTGCTGCAGCTCAGTTCATGGTCTTGGCAATCTTCTTATAGCCTAGGCCATCTTTATGTAGAGAGAGCAACAATTCTTTTTTTCAGATCCTCAGAGAGTTGCTTGCCATGAGGTGCCATGTTGATCTTCCAGTGACCAGTATGAGGGAATGAGAGCGATAACACCAAATTTAACACACATGCTCTCCATTCACACCATGAGATCTTGTAACACTAATGAGTCACATGACACCAGGGAGTGAAAATGGCTAATTGGGCCCAATTTGGACATTTTTACTTAGGGATGTACTCACTTTTGTTGCCAGCGGTTTAGACATTAATGGCTGTGTTGCGTTATTTTGACAAAAAAAATGTATAATTTGTGTTTGCTGCTGGGAAACTGTATCTGAAATTATGCATAAGCCTTTCATAATCTTTCATTTTTTTTTTTCGTTAATCACTGTCAGGTATTTATTTTAATCCT
Source organism: Rana temporaria (assembly GCF_905171775.1). Classification (NCBI taxonomy): domain Eukaryota; kingdom Metazoa; phylum Chordata; class Amphibia; order Anura; family Ranidae; genus Rana; species Rana temporaria. Next base: position 92,995,849 of record NC_053496.1, read on the forward strand.
TGTCCTTGTGACCACACAGGCAGCAAAAAGAGGTGTTAGAAATAATTGGAGTAAAACAATCTGATTTCTTTACTACAAATTTACATTCACTACTTTACATTGTAGCAAAGTTGTATTTCTTCAGTGTTGTCACATGAAAATATATAATAAAACATTTACAAAAATGTGGGGGGTGTTCTCACTTTTGTGAAATACTGTACACTAGGGATGAGCCCGCGCTTGTTCTAAAACGAACCAAACGTATGGAGGCATTCGCAAGAAATTTGAGAGCCGCGGAACGCCACAAAATGCACTGCGAGGTCGCAGTGCATTGCTGTATGATGATTAGCCAAAGCATGCACCTGACCTGCATGCTTTAACCAATCACAGAGAGCCATAATTGGTCAAAGGCAGGATGCCTTTGACGAATCATGGCCCAGGGGGCTAAGTTGACGCCCCACACTATATAAGGCTGCTGCTTACACGGCGGTCGTATAGTGTAATGAATGAAGAGAGATTAGGCAGCTTAGTTAGTGGCGTGCAGGCAATATATATATATATATATATCTGCATTTAGTGTAAATTGTATATTCAGGCCCAGATTCTCAAAGGAGATACGACGGCGTATCTCCAGATACGCCGTCGTATCTCTGAGTCTGGGCGGTCGTATCTATGCGCCAGATTATTAGATCCGACCGGCGTAAGTCTGTTACGCCGTCGGATCTTAACTGCATATTTACACTGACAGCTAGGGGCATGTACGCTGATTTAAGCCTAGAAATATGTAAATCAGCTAGATACGCAAATTCACGAACGTACGCCCGGCCGACGCAGTACAGATACACCGTTTACGTTAGGCTTTTCCCGGTGTAAAGTTACCCCTGAATATGAGGCATACATGCGGCATACCAATGTTAAGTATGGACGTCGTTCCCGAGTCGAATTTTTTAATATTTTACGTCGTTTGCGTAAGTCATCCGTGAATGAGGCTGGACATCGTTTACGTTCACGTCAAAACCAAAACGTCCTTGCGGCGTACTTTGGAGCAATGCACACTGGGATATTCCACGGACGGCGTCAATCACGTCGGGTCACAAATTATTTACATAAAACACGCCCCCCTGTTCCAAATTTGAATTAGGTGAGCTTACGCCGGCCTATTTATGCTACGCCGCCGCAACTGACGGAGCAAGTGCTTTGAGAATACAGCACTTGCCCGTCTAAGTTGCGGAGGCGTAGCGTAAATAGGATACGCTACGCCGGAACAAAGATACGCCGATCTACGAGAATCTTGCCCTGAGTGTAGAATCTATATTCAGTCAGTACAAGCAGTGTATTTGATATATATATATATATATATATATATATATATATATATATATATATATATATATATATACACACACTGTATATATTCTCTCCATATAGTGTAGATTAGATATTCAGTGTAGAATCTATTTTCAGGCAGTGTAGTATATATAATATAGTGTATTAAAGTGGTTAAGGGGAACCCTGTGCTAAAATTGAGTAAAAAAAATTGCGTGGGGGTCCCCCACCCCCAAAATCTATACCAGGCCCTTCAGGTTTGGTATGAATTTTAAGGGGAACCCTTGGCAATTCTTTTTTTTTTTTCTTTTTTTTTATGGCGTGGACTCCCTTCGGACCAGTAATGTGCCTAAACTTGCATGACCAAGTCATGTTATGGAGCATTGCAGGTTTATTGCAAAAAAGTTGCACAGTTTAATGGCTGTAACATCTGGTTTGTCATGGAGGCTTTCATAATATGTTGGGTTTCATTAGCAGGCTTCATGTGAAGAAACATGGAACATATTTCAAAAGCTTCCATTTCGCATCTGTTGGGTTAGTAAAGAAATCAGATTGTTTTACTCCAATTATTTCTAACACCTCTTTTTGCTGCCTGTGTGCCTATGTGGTCACAAGGACAAGGATTAAAAGAAATACCTGACAGTGATTAACTCTTCCCCTCAACCGAAACAAAAAAAAAAATGAAAGATTATGAAAGGCTTATGCATAATTTTAGATACAGTTTCCCAGCAGCAATCAACACAAATTATACATTTTCTAATTTTATATTTTTACTTGTTGAGCCTTCATGTATTACAAAGCTACAAATCACCTTCAACTTCTTTCTGTAAACACAGGACATTTTGTACTTCCTGGCAGCTTTTTTTTTTTTTCTGTTTAATACTAATTGTTCTGTCTGTCACTCAGCAGATTTTCTTCTTCTTTCCAGTTGGATATGGGTATCCCAGCAATGACAAAATGCTGTAACCAGCTTGATATTTGTTATGACACATGTGGAGCCAACAAGTACCGCTGCGATGCAAAGTTCCGCTGGTGCTTGCATTCAATTTGCTCAGATCTCAAGAAAAGCTTGGGCTTTGTCTCCAAAGTTGAAGGTAAGCTCATACTTCTCCCTTAATGTTTTACTGCCATATTAGTGAATTTACAGTATATGACCCAAAATGAAATCTGTATTTTAAACAACAAGGTATTTTATAAGCAAAGTGTGTCTGAAGTAAATAATTGTTGTATAATAGTATGAGGGGTAGCCTGTCTGGTTTTTATTGCCAACACACAAAATTGGCCTAGACACCAGTAAGTAATGATCTTAAAGCTTAAGTTTTCCCCTTTTTGCCGAAATGTTCCTCCTCTGATTATACCCCGCCGCTGTAATCTTCCAGTGCAGCACATGCTTTTAGAACTAAGGGGCTGTGATCGGCATTCATCAAGAGTGCCCAACTATGCCTGCCCCTTCCACCAAGTTGCTCCATTCATAAAAGCCGTTATTACAGCTTTCATGAATAAACCAGGATCTATAAACGGAGGACAGGTGGATAATTGACCAGTCTGCCATTACATTGACAGAGCGCTTTTCATTCAAAGAAGGTGTAGTAACTACTTCTATTAATGCAGCAGCTGGGTACAAAGGGCAGGCATAAGGCATAGTCAGGTTATTTTGATGAGAGCCTGTCACAACCACTTGGTTCTCTTCATCTCTACTGCACTGGAAAACTTGGGGGGGAGGGGGGTGCTTGGGGGTGCATCAGAAGAGGAAGGTGAATAATATTACTTGTGCTAACTGACCTAGGGAGATTGTACTGGGGGGGGGCAGACTGACATGTCTGTCTCCTAGTACCAATGCCCCCCCCCCCCAGGTCAGTCAGACTGACCTGGGGGGGTTATACTGGGGGACAGACTGACAGTCTATCCCCCAGTTCAATCTGGCCCCCGTATAATACCCACCAGGTCAGTCTGCTCCCACAGGACAATCCCCCCAGGTCAGTCAGACTGTCAGACTGACCTAGGGGGATTGTACTTGGGCACACACTGATTCCCAGTACAATCCCTGGAATAGTTGCGCAAATGTTTATCAAATCCCTGTTTTCACAAAAAATACACTAAAATCATTATTAGCAACATAACTTACAACATTCCTGTTAAATTCCTACTAAAACCTTGTTCACATGGGGCTTACTAAAGTGTGAGAGCTGTGTTTATGTGCACTGGGATGCACATGTGTTCCGTGCACCCCAGTCCTATTCACGTCAATTGGGACACAGTGGCTGCACTCTTTTTTTTTTTATTATTATTAACGTATTGCTTTGTGGGGCTTAGTATTACCCCTGCAGCTTTAAACTGTTTTTGTTGTATCACATCTTTATGTACTGTGTTCTTTCTCCCTATAGCCTGTGAATCCATGGCCGACACAGTCTTTAACACAGTCTGGACCTTGGGCTGTAAACCTTTCATGAATAGCCAAAGATCATCCTGCATCTGCAATGAGGAGGAGCGGGAAGAGCTATAATCAATATAAAGCCATTTAGTAATCCTGGAGTATTGCTGTAGTCCAAAGACTGTTGATCAGTGAAGACTACAGGGTTACAGTGCAGCACAGCCTGGGAACTGACGCATTGCATTTGTGTAGTGACAGTCCTCCTATCTACAGTATGAGCTTGCCACTAGCCTGATGTCATCTGCAGGAATGTGACTGATTGCATTTTCAGATGCCTGCCTTGTGTCTGAATTGCTGAGCTCTTCCTACTGGCCAAGTGAAATCTTTGATTCCACAATGCACTATTTCAAGTTCTCTCCCTGCCAAAAATCATAGTTCAGCCTATTTATTATAGTTATACAATTCCTGTTTTCGGTTGGAAATTGGTCTTGAGATAACTCAAACTATTTCTCCTTTGAGAATATTAAATTTGAATTATCATACTGAGTTGGAAATGTTCCCCATTTGAAGGAGTTATGTATTTAAAGAATCATCAGGGTATGGCATAGAAAAAGCAGAATTCCTCTAGGTTGTGATATGCATTTAAATAGTTAGTTCACCTTTACCAAAAAACTGCAGCTAAGGGGCACTTGTAGAAAAAAAAACTGCATCTTTGACTAAAGTTCAATAATATAGATGTAGGCCATTTACTTATCTCATTAAGCCTGACTGGAAAACTCCCAGGATATTGCTAAGAGAGGCCTAGCTATAGCTATTAGCCTTAGAGATTGAGTGAAGGTGAACAGCAATAGCTGGGGCTCCCTTTGCAATGCCCTAGCAACATCCTGGCAGTTTTCAAGTCAGGCTTTATAAATGGCCTACACCCGGGGCTTTTTTCCAGCAGGAACTTGGGGGAACGCAGTTATGGCACCTCCATAACTGAATGGCAAGGGGTGTGCTGGAGGGTCTGTTGATGCTGGCTGCTGTGGAATCTATTGTTGCTGGAGGGGGATCACTTTTTGCAGAAGAAGGGGGCCTATTGTAGCTGGGGAGGTCTTCTGTTGCTCGTTGGAATCTATTGTTTCTGGGGGGGGGGGAATCATTGCTGGGAGGGTTCTACTGTTGAGGGTGGCCTTTTTACCTGACTGCTAGAGGGTCGATTGATGCTGACTGCTGGGGAATCTATTGTTTCTGCATTGGATCTATTTTTGCTGGTGGGGGATCGATTGTTGCTGGGGGTGGGTCTTATGTTGCAGGGGTCAATCATTGCTGGGAGGGATCTAATGTTGAGGGAGGGGTCTAATGTTCCTATCTGCTGAAGGGTCTATTGATGCTGGCTGTTGGGAATCCATTGTTGCTGGAGTGTGTATTGTACTTCCTTTCTTGTTATCATTAACAAATTATATACAAAATACTAGAGAATTCTCTAAAAGGGGTGGTACTGGGAGGTCGGTAAGGGGTGGACCAAAGGAATGGTGCTTGGAGGTGGGTAGGGGGCGGAGTCAAGGGGTGACTCAGAAGGGAGGCATTCCTGCACCTATTCTCTGAGAAAAAGGGCATTCAATTTAGGTCATAGCTGAACAAATCTACAGACGCCCCCTATCTGCATAGACAGATTTCTGGTAAAAATGAACTAACCCTTTAATTATATTAAACTTTAACAACTCTAGTGAACACATTGCAGTAAGTAGGGTCACGCAGAGCTGGATTGGGTTGTTTACTCCAATTTTTAATAAAGAAAATAGTTTGTGAAAAAACTTGCCTTGTATCTCAGTAATTTGTGCTACTTTATTAAATGAATTAAGAATCATAACTCAATAAAATGTGTGAATTTTGACCAATCATGTAAAAAGCTAATTCCTGTTTACCTAAAGTGTATGATATCCCAAAAATCCATATATTTGTTTGGCTATTCATATTATGCTTATTAGATGTACATGTATTGTTTTTATTTGTACTCTGTAGCTAAATACATGGTGATCCTGCCAGTTCCCATGGGTTCCTCTTACAAACTGACACTTCCACCTGGCACATTTAATGCTGGCTCTCCATGACAACCTCTTTACTGCTAAAGCACACTGTACTCGCCACTCCAGAGGCTGGCACGCATTGAGACATCAAAGTGGTTGTAAAGACTGAAGTTTTTTACCCTCATGCATTCAATGCATGAGGGTAAAAACCTTCAGTAGGCAGCTCCACCCTCATATCTAACTAAGCTTGATCCAGCGATGTGCACGAGACCCGAGGATCCCCTGGATCTCTCCATCCTAATTGGCTGAGATGCAGGCTCCAGCCAATTAAATAAAAATGTTTCCTTTCCAATCACTTTAAAACCATTACTAACTTTACCAGCAGTTGCTCTTATGAAACATAGTGACAGTGGCAGGAGGGGGAGGGGGAATCATAAATCTATGATGAAATCTACACAGTTGGGGAATGTGCTTCCCTCGCTATGTGACCGAATAAGTTGGACCTGAATGAGAGCTTGCAGGTAATATTCATACCTGGAATTCATCTTTAAAACTGGAAACATCTGTGCCAATATTGGCTCTTCTATGCATTGACATTTTCACAAATAAAAGTGGCCATTGCGGGACACAGAGCGGGCTTTATAAACACAAGTACCTGGGTTATGCGAATGGTTACTGTCAAGAAAAGACAGGAAGTCCTCTTCTATATAATCCCGCCTCTCAAGGCCAGTATCAGGAGAATGGTCACTGCCAAGAAAAGACAGGAAGTCCTCTTCTATATAATCCCGCCTCTCAAGGCCAGTATCAGTTTTTTCGCCTGTGTCTAAAATTAATGGTCACGGAAGTGTATCTCCTTACACAAGCTTTACCAGATCCATTCCTACAGCCCAAAGCTAAGATGGATTGGTACCGGAGCACCTTTTGTCGGAACTTTATATTTTACTGGGATTTACCTGTACTGTGACCTTTCGGCTCTGGACCATGCGGTAATGGAAACTTTGTGCACTCTGACTAACCAAGGTGTTTTTTTCAGCAGGTTGCTGTACAGCTTTAGGGCAGTGGAACCCTGGTATAGGGGGATTGAGTCCTTAAAGATCAGTTAGATGCCCGCCATGATGGTTAAAGATTAGATCCGGTCCTGCAATCAGATCCTGCGGCAGGAATAGTTAGTCCCTGAGTAGCCTTGGTCCTAGTAGGTTTTTCCATTAAAGTGCTGCCTGATTTTTTCAGTTTCTACACTAGAAGGCATTTTTCCTTTGCTGTGTAATGTGAGATCAGTTTGGGCTAGCTTTGCCTAGATGATTCATGCTTCCTGTGAAGTTGACTTTCTGCAGCTGGGCATGGATGAATATGTTTCGGTGACAGATTCCTCCAAAATTTGGTGGGAGAAGCACGTGCATGGGAGTGTATTCATGTGGCTGGGAAGAGCAGGAGTTTATGCACGTGGTCTAGGAGCCGGAAGTGCTAAAGGAGGTTCCTGGCAGCCTTAGATACATATGTGGGCATTTTAAACAGGTGCAGGTAAACCAGCCTCAGAGTTCACTGCACAGGTCCAATTTTGTGGATTCAGTCAGTGGGAAGGGCAATACTTGTGGAGGCAAAGGAAGATCACAGCTAGGGCTTGGTACACTTAAACTAGTTATTTTCAGGTTCCCCCAGCTAATTGGGGCTGCTTTTTTAGGCACAGGTCTCATTATTGATCAGCAGGCTTGTCATGTACAACAGAAAGTGAAGCGGTGGGATCAGGGCTGGTAGGGGCATATGGCTGCTAGCATCAGGTCTGGAGGACACTGGACTGAGTCTGGCTGGTGCAGCTTTCCCTGAAAGGCCAAGTACAACAGGTGGCTCAGAGCCTTCGTGCTTGTCTGGTCTGGGGACTATGGATGGGACGTTGTATGTAACCAAGGAGGGTGTGGGCCTCTAAGTCAGCAAAATCAAACTATAAGTCCACTACACTGTGAAAGGATGCCCCCACTCGCACAGGTGGGGGGCTGTCTGCTGGAGTTTGCAGACAAAATAGCAGACCAATGGTTTTGTGATACAGTGTCTCCAGCCTACAAGTTGGAGTTCTGAGAATTTCCACCTCCATGTTTGATGCATTCAGATGTTTCTGCAAATCCCCCCAAAAAAGGTCTTTGTTGTTGCAGGCATTACACCACCTCTTGTGTCTGTGAGTGATCAAACCAGTGTCATTATCCAAGGAGTTTCAAGGATTTTATTCAAATCTCTTTGATTCCCAAGCTGAATTACAATGTTCATTCAATTTTAGACCTAAAAATAACTGACCATTTTTTTTTAAGGAAAAGTGTTTTCGGATGGAGCCGGTATGTTCAATTGGAGCCTCTATGCAGTCAGATTTTCTGGTGTCAATTAACATAAAGGACACTTATATGCACATCCCCATTTTTGCTCTTTATCAGAGGTTTCTTTGGTTTGCAACAGGGGATCAGCATTATCAGTTTGTGGCCTTACCATTCGGTCTGCACACCGCCCCTTGGGAGTTCAAGAAGAGTCAAAGGAGTGCCCATTTTGGGGTATTTGGCCCAACCTGCTGCTTTTGGAAAATGTATTACCACTGAACAGTAAACAGAATTTTGTGGTTGTGCCCATCACCTATAAAATTTGGGAGTATGATGTTTAAAGACCTATAAAAAGATAAGCCAAGTACACTAATGTATAGTTCTGGGAAGGCACTTAAATGAATCGCCACAATTACAGTTAATCTATGCTCTTAAAAGAAGAAACATATACATTATATTACAGGGATCACAGCTGGGGTGATAAATCACATTATGCCTGAAGCCACCAAATCTTAGTTAGCAGAGTCTAACTATTACGCCAGTCTGGCAACAATTAAAGATTTATAGCCAAGGTGGCCTTTGGATTTTTTGTGCAAAAGAGACATTTAACCACCAAAATAAAAGTGAATCTTCTTCACCATTCACACTGAAGAGGACATTAAGGAAAACTGCATTTATGCATGCAACCGACTTTTAACCTTCCATAAACCTACATTTGTGAATCAGTTAACAGCTGATGCAGTGGAACCAGAGTATGTGAATGTATGTTACTAGATTGGTCTAATAATTTAAAAAAGAGTAATTGGGGTAACCGTATCATACTCAGGGAGGGAGGAGATGCATACTGAAAGTTTACCTAAAATGCATGAAGGTATTAAACATTTAAGCCTTAAGAATCACTTTGGGATGCGGTTACGTCTCTCTACTATTGAAATAAATGGCGGTGGCTGATAAGTGGCGCTGCCTCCTGAAAACATCATGCTGATTTTTTTTTTTAACACAACCCTACCACACCTATGTGTACTGCACTGTGTTGTGCTCATAGTAATATTCATGGCAGGCATTAAAAGCGGGTTAAGAGGCTTTAAAAAAACACTGGGTGACAAAGAATGATGTCCTGGCCCAGAACTTACAGTAATTACCGTAATAATACCTAGTAGAGAATTTTGAAAATTGACGTTCTTCAACAGATGCTGGTAAACAATTGCTGACAAATACATTGTGATACAAGCAGTCCAGTTACTAATAGAAATATGGGGCCCCTTAATGCTAAACACTTTTTAACAATACTGGTTACCTGACTGACACTGGCTTTAAAGCCAACTGACTCAATGACCCTAAACAAGCATGTGGCCTAGAGATTTCTTCTGAAGACCAGGTCCAGATTTAGTCTGTCTGATGTGGGAGTGCACAGTTAATAGGGCAGAGGATAGGGTCAGCAGTTTGTAGAGCAGTGTACAGAGGCCATTAGTTTGTAGGGCTGTGTGCAGGGGGTCAGCAGGGCACAGGATGAGAGGTCAGTAGGGCAGAGGACAGGGGTCAGCTGGGTGGAGAGCAAGGGTTACCTGGGAAGAGGACAGAGGGTCATTTGGGCAGTGGAGAAGGGTCTGCAGGACAGCGGTCAGTATAGCAGAAACGAAGGGTCACAAGGGCAGAGGACTAAAGTGCAGGGGTCAGTATAGCAGTGTACGGGTGGTAAACCCCCCCCCACCACTCCCCCTCTTAGCCAAAATCCCCCACCCCCTCCTAGCACATATACCACAATTTTTCCTCCTGGCACAAATCCCCCCCCCCCCCCCCAATCTACCCTTTCCAGCAAACCTCTCATCCCAGATTACTCTTACTGCCTCCCCTTCCTTTTTTGTGTTCCTGGTACAATTCCCCCACCTGCAACACAAAGATGGGAAATTGCTACAGAGCCAGGAGGAGGTGAGGGGTGTGCTATGCTCTCATGTGTCATAACTGCTCCTCCATGCAGCAGATGACACAGGTTCTCTCTTACATAGGGATGTATAACCACAGTGCGATTAGCCACTACCACCCAGCAGCAGGAAATGTGGGTAATTCGTATTGGCTTTTTTAACTTTAGTCCCCTGCACAACCCCCCCCCCCCCCCTCCCATATGCCTTGTCCTGGCCCTGAGAGATGGAGGAAAGGAGCTCAGCGGCCATACAGAATGTCCATGGGGGGAAAAGGATGGGGTGTGCAGCCGATCCCAGCAATCCCCCTGGACCCAGCCATACTAAGCACTTATTCCAAGTCAGTGCCTCAAAAAGGACTGAAGTCATTGGATAGGCATATCACAGCCAGGTAATTAGTATTAGTCACAGCACTTACTGCAGCCTCCATATTATTTTAGTTCCTTTAAGAAAACTGATGTTGTGAAGAGTTTGTTGCCTAGCACAGCTCACCCATCCCGTATGTAAGCCTTTTCATGATATTCTAGAATATTGCACCATAAATATTTCCTACAAGTGCACTAAATCCATCATTTGCTTATGGTAGACACAAATATGCCAAGAGTGGTATACACATGTAATTATTATAATCATAAAAAACATTAGAAAACATTTCACCATACAAGCAGATGTATATATGTAATTTACAGGTGAACAATGTGGCATAAAAATGATAATAACAGAGCACAACCGCTTGTACTACACACAAAATACAGACATATGAGCATAACCACAAACAAATGGGCAGGTTAGTATGGGCAGTCACTGAGGACATTTGTAATTGTTACTCACAGTTTTCATGTTCATTAACTTTTACAGGGATGTTGAATAATCCTGGAAAATCAGTTTCAATGCATGCAACACATATACACCAATTGTCATTCAAAAGGGAATAATTTAAAGGGCATGGTACGCAAAAGACTCTGCTGCTCATTTTTTATTGTATAACCATGTTGCTGCGCTAAGTATTGCCTTCAAGGACCGCAAATCAAAATGTACTTCTGGCATGATGGATTTATTACACTTCCTGTCTATATGTGTGATGACTGCATGCCATTTCTAAGGATGGGTTTTCTGATGGTGACAACAGTGGATCATGCCTGTATTGAATAAGCTATGTGTAGCCTCCATTGAAAGACAGGATGCCAATGCAGACACACAAATGGGGGGCAATGATAAATCTTATTTCTTTTTTTATATAGACATATAGATATACTTATACAGTAAAACCTTGGATTGCGAGCATAATTTGTTCTGGAAGCATGCTTGTAATCCAAAGCACTTGTATAGCAAAGCAAATTTTCCCATAAGAAATAATGGAAACTCAAATGATTCATTCCACAACTATTTATTTATAAGTCCTTCAGTCTATAGTCCATATAAAAAGATTAGAGCAATGCAAGAAAGTTGTGTAACCATAAAATGTCCGTCCACAAATGGCAGCAAGGGGATTTGAAGCAAAATCCAGCAGGAGCTACTGAGTATAAAAGAGAAGAGAGGCGCCTCTAAGTGTAACAATATGGTTACATTTAATGAAGGTACAACATTTAGCAACTCACATGGTTGATGATTAAAAGAGACATATCCAAGTATGCAGGGATCTGGAGTAAAGTGATCCACATAGACCGTCCTCCTCACCGCCGTCAGTCTGCAATCGTGACCGGGAAGACTACCCTGCAGTAGAGTGATCTGAAAGCGAGGCTTGAACCGCCCATGGAAGGGACATCATCAATGGTGGTGCAGAGGATGGTCTGTCTGGGTGGACAGCTTTACCCGATTGTCTGCATACATAGATATGCCTGTTTTAATCATCAACCATGTGAGTTTCTAAATGTTGTACCTTCATTAAAGCGAAGTTCCACCCAAAAATGGAACTTCCGCTTTTCAAAACCCTCCCCCTCTCCAGTGTCATATTTGGCACCTTTCAGGGGGAGGGGGATGCAGATACCTGTCTAAGACAGGTATTTGCACCCACTTCCGGGCATAGACTCCCGTGGGTGTCACGCCACTTCCCGCCCCCCCCCCCCGCTGTCTCCTGGGAAACACACTTGTCACAGGAGAGAATGGGGACCAGTGAGGGCGCGCCGCACTACTCGCGCATGAGCAGTAGGGAACCAGGCAGTGAAGCCGCAGCGCTTCACTTCCTGATTCCCTCACCAGGATGGCGGCGAGGGCAGCTGAGAGATGAGCGATTGCTCGGCCTCGACTGCCGACATCGCGGGTGCGCTGGACAGGTAAGTGTCCATTTTTTTTAAGTCAGCAACTGCAGTATTTGTAGCTGCTGGCTTTTGAAAAAAAAAATCGGGTGGACCTCTGCTTTAAATGTAACCATATTGCTACACTTAGAGGCGCCTCTCTTCTATTTTATACTCAGTTGTGACGCTACTCTTATATCAAGACATCGCTTGTATATCAAGTCAACATTTATTTAAAAATGTTGCTTGTCTTGCAAAACGCTCTCAAACCAAGTTACTCTCAAACCAAGGTTTTACTGTATATCTATATATATCAAACATATGTTGTGCTTTATTCAATACATATATCAATTCACATTTCCAGCAGCAGAATCACAGGGGAGAAAGCTTCCACTTACCTTAATGGAATTGCTCCCTCACTGGCCTGAATCACACTCCCAAGCAAGGTAGCAGAAAGGGAGCGACCCATAACAGCAGGTAGGTGGTCTGTTAGGCAGCCCATAGATCAGTGAGTTTTTTCTTTTTTTCATCCGCTGGTTGAATGAAAAAGAAAACTGACTTAATTACCTCATCCACAAACACACCATATGGATGGGGAATCCTCCCTACGGAGCTATTGTTTTCTGACAGCAGGGAGACTTCCCCACTGTCAGAATACACTGATCAGCATTGCAGGCTATAGCTGGTGGCACGGAGCGAACTGGAAAAATCTGACAGGGTGGTTTTACAGAAGTTGATCGGTAGAGCGCCTTCTGTACAACCTACCGGCCCATACATGGATTGAAATTCGGCCAGTCCCTGCTGAACCAGACAAATTTTAAATCCATGTAAGGACAGCTTTAAGGCTGGTACACACGCGCCAAATATTGCTTATCGCACATTGCTTAGGATGGGAACCTCTTCGTTTTATTTTGCTCAGCCGGCTGGATTGAATGAAAAAAAAAAAGACTTCTGGTGTGTACCCAGCATTAGTGATCCTGTTTCTCCATGAAGATAATGTCCTGAAGTCAAAACCAAGACAAAGCTACAAGATAGGATAGTTAAACATTTAGCGACCATGTTGCAAAACCCTGGATTGTTCATAGCATTCAAAAACACAAAGTAACAATTCTTGTCATTAAACTTGCACATCAACGATCTTTTAACTACCTTACCGAGAGATCTAAAAGCTCAGACTGAATATAAAACTTTTGCTGTGCAGTTGGTGAATTGCAGTCCTTTGCCTTTAAAAAATAGGAAATTAATTGCCAGGCCAAATGCATAACCAGACAGTGGTGGTGCGTCCATTAGGGGTGCTTGGGTTCTGCCCACTCTCTCTAGCCACCCCCTCTGTGAATTATGGATACATTTATGGATTGCATGAATCTATCCACAACCGCTGTAGACACCCCCCATTCAGGCATCCGGCCCCTTGCCTGGCACATGAATTACAGTGGTGTTTTAATACCAGGCACTTGATTGGCTGAAGGTAGGGGCAATCTCATTGTCGACCTAGCAAAGCAGGACGAACACACGCACAAAGGACGCATGGAGGACACAAGGCCATTGCAGTGCTACCTGTCCCACAGCTCGCCACCTGTCCTGCTGCCTGACCCACCACCACAATAGGGTAAGTGCCGGGCAGACAGCTGGCGGGTGGGGGGTCACAGTGATTGCATATTATGGGCACAAAGGCTGAAATTGATGGAGCACAGCTGGCTGCATTTGCGTGGCACAGAGGCTGCATATGATGGGCACAGTTGGCTTCATATGACGGGCACAGTGGCTGCATATCACGGTCACAGTTGGCTACATATGACGGGCACAGTTGGCTGCATATGACGGGCACAGTTGGCTGCATATGACGGGCACAGTTGGCTGCATATTATGAGCACAGTTGGCTGCATATTATGGGCACAGTTGGCTGCATATGATGTTTTTGTTTCAGTATTTTTCTAAATTTTTCAGTTCGTTTGCGCCCCCCCCCCCCCAAAAAATTGAGCACCAGCTGCCACTGTAACCAGAACATAGTTGGGTTAATTAAAGAAAAACAAGACAAGGGGCATTAGTTATAAATAACATTTTGATGAGATGTTCAAAAAAAAGAATCATAATATAGTAGTATGTATATACAACATGGTGGATATGGATGGAAATCAAATTACTCCTCCATGTCTATTATTATAGGTCCTCCAGTGAGAAGGTGGTTTGACATGTGACTTGTTTCTTCTTCCATATCTGCTGCTCTGCGCATCCGTCTGCGGCATCCTTGAGCACAACGTGAACGCTCATCTGTAGCTCCACACACTAATATCTGGCAGTGAAGGAACACCTCCTATATGCAAAAAAGAAAAACAGTAATATTCTTAAAGGCAGAGTAAACATTTCTACTTCTACCTTGTGTTTTTCACCTGCATGAGATGTGCATTGATCATATTGTTGCCCTGTACACACATCCTATAGTAGGAATATTCACATTCCTGTGTCAGCAATTTTTGTTTGTGTTCAAAGAGTAAGCATGGCTCTGCACAGGTTAACACATGACCTCTGTCTTTAGTATTAAGGCCCGTACACAAGATACGAAAATCGGATGGAAATATTTATACGACAAGCTGTCTGACGATTTTCAGATCGTTAGTACGGTGCTTTTGACAGCCGATATTGCTCTTTCGTCAGACAAAAGCTGGATGTGCAGACTATAAAAAGTTTGTTGGATGTGAACTTAACATGTGATTTTCATTTCATTAGTACAGTGTTCGTAAGAGCAAGACTACACATGCTCAAGTGAAAGAATACATACAAAACTATTCAACACATTGGGGGTTATTTACGAAAGGCAAATTCACTTTGCACTACAAGTGCACTACAAGTGCACTACAAGTGCAGTTGCTGTAGATCTGAGGGGAAGATCTGAAATGAGGGGGAACTCCCCCTCCGATTTACAGCGACTGCACTTCCAAGTGCACTTGTGGTGCAAAGTGGATTTGCCTTTAGTAAATAACCCCCATTATGTTACTTCTGACATTGTATTCTGTCGTACAAAATGTTTCATATTGTGAGTAACCTCTTCACTTTCAACATGAGACTAGCATGCCACAAAAATGGACGTTCGTACATCCGAAAATTGAATCATGTGTACAAGGCTTAAGACCCAACATTACTTATGCAAAGACTATATATCCCACAATCTCTGGGTCTCTCAGTCTAGCACCAGTGCAGATGAGAACTACATGGTAATTAGTTATGACAGACACAAGCAGGCAAAGTAATCACAGACACACGCACAGAGCTTACTTGCAGTTTGGAAATGATGCCTTTCATTATATTAGTACCCCTACATTTGGAACAGGCAGAAAGCTGGAGGGAGAGTGTGCAGGAGCCTGGCATTGAATCCACAATCTACCTATTGCAGGTACACCACTTTGCAGGCTCCTGCAGAAAAAAATAACAAATGCACATTTTTTATCCTACAAAATCCTGTGCATTTATTATTTTTTTGTTAAAGGTAAACTTAAACATGTTGTAACATGTTACAACACATACTATTACAATGCAGATGTTTTACACAGGCTATTAAATTATATTTAAAATACTGATGACTGAGCAGCAAGTTAACACATCCCATGGATTAAGAACAACCTTTATTCCTGAAGCAAACAAGTGTTATCTAAAAATCAACGAATTGTACCGCGTCCTCTTCATTGATTTGTGATGTGCTGAGGTTTTTCATTGAACAGGCTAAAGAGCAAACACCACAACACCATGACAATGAATAATAAACTATTAGGTAAATGGCAAAACATTAATAAAATGTAACTTACTTTGAACAAAATAAAAAATTAAAATTAAAATTAATGCAATTTAAAGTTGAATTTAACTGTATTTGAGCACAATAAAACATTACTTAAATAGCTTTTAATATTCAAAACAAACTCATCCATCTATGTCTCCACGATTTATTTTGTTCGGAAATCACTTTGAAAAACACCCCCTAGACTTTCTAGCCACAGCAATCTTGAGTAAAGGGAGATAATTTATTTAATGTCTACTAATCTCTCCTCCCCTCCTGAAGACTCCAGGAATGTATTACATCATTTTGGCCTAGGCCTGAAAACCAGAAAGTAACTGAAGAAATTTGAAAAATAAGTTTAAAACCAGTAAATATGATATACACTATATTGTCAAAAGTATTTGGATGCCTGCCTTTACACATGAACTTGAATGGCATCCCAGTCTTATAGCCAGATTCAGAAAGACTTACGAGTAGATGCGCCATCGTAAGTCCGAATGCGCGCCGTCGTATCTTTAAGCGTATTCTCAAACTGAGATACGCTTCTCGGTTGCTAAGATACGACCAGCGTAAGTCTCCTACGCCGTCGTATCTTAGCTGCATATTTACGCTGGCCGCGTGTACGTTGATTTACGCCTAGAATATGTAAATGAGCAAGATACGCCTATTCACGAACGTACTTGCGCCCGATGCGCTGTTTACGTAAGGTGTTTTTCAGGCGTAAAGATAAACCACCAAAAAGATGGCGCAGCCCATGCAAGGTATGGACGTCGGAAGTGCCGTAGAATTTTACGTCGTTTGCGTAAGCGTACGTGAATGGGGCTGGGCGTAGGTTACTTTCACGTCGAAAGCAAGGAGTATTTGCGACGTGATTCTGAGTATGCGCACGCATGCGCCGTACCAACGGCCCTCATTTACACGGGGTCACGGATAATTTACATGGAGCATGCCCCCTACCTGCCTAATTTGAATTAGGCGGGGTTACGCCGGGCCATTTGTGCTACGCCGACGTAACTTAGGAGGCAAGTGCTTTTTGAATACAGTACTTGCCTCACTATGTTACGTTGGCGTAGTGCAAATGGGATGTGCTACGCCGGCATAAAGATACGCGCCTCTACGTGAATCTGGCCATTAGTCTGTAGGGTTCAATATTGAGTTTGCCCACACTTTGCAGCTATAACAGCTTCAACTCTTCTTGCTCATCCATGACTTTATGGTCCTTGCTTTGTGCCCTGTTGCACAGTCATGTTGGAACAGGAATGGGCCATCCACAAACTGTTCCCACAGAGTTGGGAGCATGAAATTGTCCAAAATGTCTTGGTATGCTGATGCACAAAGTATTCCCTTCAATGGGACTAATGACCAAGCCCAACCCCTGAAAAACAACCCCACACCATAACCCCCACCAAATGATTTGGACCAGTGAACAAAGCAAGGTCCATAAAGACATGTATGAGCGAGTTTGGGGTGAAGGAACTTGACTGGCCAGCACAGAGTCCTGACCTTAACCATGGCCCTTTAGTTCCAGTGAACGGAACTCTTCAGGCGTCAGCATACCAAGAGATTTTAGAAAATTTTAATGCTTCAAACATTGTGGGAACAGTTTGGGGATAGTCCCTTTCTGTTCCAACATGACTGCACACATGTGCACAAAGCAAGATCCATAAATGCATGGATGAGCGAGTTTGGGGAAACTTAACTGGCCCGCACAGTCCTGACCTCAACCTTTGGGATGAATTTGAGCGGAGACTGCGAGCCAGTTTTTCTCGTCCAACATCAGGCCTGACCTCACAAATGCGCTTCTGGAAGAATGATCAAACATTCCCATAGACATACTCCTAAACCTTGTGGACAGCCTTCCCAGAAGAGTTGAAGCTGTTATAGCTGCAAAGGGTGGGCCAACTCAATACTGAACCCTACGGACTAAGACTGGGATGCCATTAAAGTTCATATACTTTTGACAACATAGTGTACTTTCCTATATTTTTACTAATGCTATCAGCATAAGGATTAGAGGGTTTAGTTCCAATTTAAGTAAATAGTAAAAGCAAACAAACGAGCTTAGCTTCACCCCCAGCCCTATCCACTTGGTGCTTGAAAAAGTCAAGGTTTGATTCTTAATAAATAAACTCTGCAGGTTAGGTATGGATTCCAGCGTTGACTTTTTGAAGGAAGTAGTAAAATACTACAAAAATTTTAACGGAAACTAAAGGCAAAACTTTTTTAAAGTTTTGTTTAGAGTGGAGAGGGATTAGAACGCTTGTTAAGGAGATTCACCCTCTCTATTTGTCCTGTTTATCTCTATCATTGAAAGTGAACGTAAAAGAAGATCCCACATTTTGAGTTGTCCCAGAAAAGTAATAGAGGGGAAACCTTCCAATGGGGACACTAGTTCTGGTGACCTGGGGGGGGGGGGGGGCCAAAGGAGTTCCCTTAATTTGCTGGGATTTCGTCTAACCTCCTGTTTGTCTATAGGACAGGAAGTGAAGGGAAATCTCAACAATGGGACATAAATGGTGAAAAAAAATAAAATCTGGCACGGGTTATAACCCTCCCTTGCTCTATCCAAAATGAAAAACTAAATTTTGCCTGTAGTTCTACTTTAATTAATTAAAGGAAACCTTTCTTGAGGAAAACATTGAGGCTGCCTATGCTGGCTTCTTGGTCGCAAAACCTAGTTGCTTGGCTATCATGGTCACTGAAAATCAGGTCTTTTACTGTGAAAAAAAAAAAAATGCGGTGCAGGTAAGGACCTCTGACAGTTCTAACTTTCCTGATCTGGATACTTGTTCTAGGTCAGTGACTTGAAAAGAAGTTAAATGTTCTTTGATTGGACAAGATAGAGATCATGAAGTGACCACTCCACTTCTCCACCTTTTACAGTCACCATCAGTCCATCCCTCACTGTTATACCCTTTGCATTTTCAACACTAGGTGCATGCTTGAATCTGATAACAATTATAAAGTTTCTATTTGGAGTTCTTTTTTTTCCTTATGCTGCTAAATTTATAATACGTGTTTTTCTATTTTTTTTAATTATGGTGTTTGTAAGCTAATCCATTCAATGTAATCTACTGTGAAATGAGTACAGTGATGAGTCATCATTGTCCTTAAGTCCATCTGGTAATGAATAACTTTGTATATCTTCTAACCTTTTCATACATTATGAATAGGTCTGAAAATAAACAGAGGCACGCAAACCTGATGTAAGGAGGAGAGTGGCTTGAGCAGGGGTTGGACATGGCTGGGAGAGGAGCAAATTGATAGGAGAGAAATAGTTGGGATCGAACACCTAATGGGGAAGAGGTAGCCAGGGTAGAAGCAGTTTCACACAGAAAGGAGATGGCTGGGAGAGGAGCAGCTTCACAAGAGAGAGGGAGTCAGGACTAGAAGCTGACAGGAAATCCTGTCTAAGTATAAACAACCCTGTGCATGGAGCACAGTGGGATGGGTGCAGAGCACCAGCAGGCCATGTGTTGGGCACCAGGGATATTCTGGATATTTGGGAACCCGTCAGCTTACTGCATCCGTCATCCGGCTAATCTTGATCTTTTAGAACTTGTTGTCTTCTAATATCGAACTACCCTTGATCTCCCAGGGCCTGTCAGCTTGTAGAATTTGGCTACTGTAGATCTCTCAGGGTAACAGCTTTAATTGCCCTGGATCACTCAGGATCTGATGTATTCCAGCATTTGGCATCACTGGGTCTCTCAGAGCCTGTCAACTTCTAGAATTTGGCTACCCTGGATCTGTCAGGACCTGACAGCTTCAAGTATTTGGCTTCGCTGGTTCTCTCAGGACCTGTCAACTTTCAGCATTTGGCATCCCAAGATCTCAGGACCTTCAGCTTCCATCATCTGACTACACCCCTGATCAGAACCTGTCAGCTTCTAGGCATTTGGCTACCCTGGATCTCTCAGGGCCACAGCTTCCAGCATTTGGCTTCCGTGGATCACTCAGGACTTGTCTGTTTCCAGCATTTGGCTTTCCTGGATTTCTCAGGACATGTCAGCTTCTAACATTTGGCTACGCTGTATCACTCAGGACCTGTCTACTTCCATCGTTTCTTTTCTCTGGACCTCTCAAAACCTGTCAGCTTCCAGCATTTAGTTTCTCTGGATCTCTCAGGACATGTGAGCTTCTAACATTTGGATATCCTGGATCTCCTAAGACCTGTCAGCCTTCAGCATTTGGCTTCCCTGGATCACTCAGGACCTGTCAGCTTCCAGCATTTAGTTTCTCTGGATCTCTCAGGACATGTGAGCTTCTAACATTTGGATATCCTGGATCTCCTAAGACCTGTCAGCCTTCAGCATTTGGCTTCCCTGGATCACTCAGGACCTGTCAGCTTCCAGCATTTGGCTTCCCTGGATCACTCAGGACCTTTCAGCTTCCAGCATCTAGTTTCCTTGGATTTCTAAGGACATGTGAGCTTCCAGCATTTGTTTTTTCTGGATCATACAGGACCCTTCACCTTCCAGCATTTGGCTTTTCTAGTTTACTCAGGACCTATCAGTTTCCAGCATTTGGCTTCCCTGGATCACTCAAGACCTGTTTGATTCCAGCATTTGGCTTCACTGGATCTCTCAGAACATGTCAGCTTTTAACATTTGGCTACCCTGTATCACTCAGGACCTGTCTACTTCCAGCATTTATTTTCTCTGGATCTCTCAGAACCACTATGGCCCTATACACACGACCGAGTTTCTCGGCAGAATTCAGCCAGAGACTCGATCGGAGCCGTATTCTGCCGAGAAACCCGGTCGTGTGTACACTTTTGGCCGAGGAAACCGACGAGTCAATGAGGAAACTTGGCTCGCCGAGATCCTCAGCAGATTCACAAGGAACTCAACGAGCAAAACGATGTGTTTTGCCCGTCGAGTTTCTTGGACGTGTGTACGGGCCTGACTTTTATGAAAAACCAAGATCTTTTTTATCAAGTTTACATCATCTTGTCATCTGTACTCATAAGGTCTTATCAGACTACAGCCCAGAATAATAAAGCTTCTGCTGTTACCTTGTTATCCTTTCCCACAAATTTGAACACAGGAACTTGGAAGTGTTTGGCGAGATGATCTTTAGATATGTATTGTTTCACAGCATCATCTGAGACACACCTAGAAAAAGAAATACAAGGAAGAAATTCTATTTAGTTATAACTTTACCATGGTGGAATCCAACCAACATTTTTTTTTATATATTATTTTTTTCATCTTGCATTAGAATGGGTAAGAATCAGCACCTGCCAGTTTTGTATTGTTGTCTATGCACCCACTGTAAAGATTTCCCCCTGTTCCTCAGTGGTGGTGGTCACAAGGAATTCAAATTGGAGCACACAGTGATATCATGATGAGGAGTTAGTACATCTGTCACATTTTTTTTTGTGCAGACCTGTTCCAGCAACAGTAACAAGCAGGACAAAATGGGGAAATCGTTCAAATTTGCACACAGTGATAAAAACCTAAAAGAGGCTTTAACTAGTAAAATATCCAAAATAGTAAAAAGTTTTGTCTGAAGCGAAAAACCAGGGAATGGAAAAGTGGAGACTGTGCCCCAATGCCAAACCAGATTGCCATTCTAAACTGCCTTAGAAAAATTTAATTGTATTCCTTGCTTTTGGGAGCATCAGCTTTTATGATATGTTTGTTTTTCTTATATTTTCTTTTACATACTGTACCAACTTGAAAAGATTATGCTTTTGCAAAAACATTATCTACAATATGTAGCTAAAAAAGACCCCGCATGAAATGATGTCATTTTTATCATTCTTTTGCAGAAGTAAGACAAGAGGATGATTTATTTTCTTATACATATTAATATAACCTTTAAATTGTGGAAAAAGCCAAGGTGGTTGCTGCAGTCACATAGAATACAGTGTATCAATTCAGCACAAAAAAAGTGGCATTAGACTTAGGGTGATTATTTGTTAATATACTTTGCCAATAAACGATGCCACCTTAAAGCGAAACTCTAGAAATTACATATATTTTAACCACTTAAGGACCAAGCCTGTTTTTCAGTTTAAAACAGTTTTTTTTTTGCTAAAAAATTACTTAGAAAAAAAATATATAATGTTTGGGGTTCTAACACCTTAGAGAATAAAATGGTGGTCATTGCAATACTTTTTTTCACACCGTATTTGCGCAGCGGTCTTACAAGCGCACTTTTTTGGGAAAAAATTCACTTTTTTGAATAAAAAAACAAGACAACAGTAAAGTTAGCCAATTTTTTTTATATTGTGAAAGATAATGTTATGCACCATTTGCGCAGCGGTCTTACAAGTGCACTTTTTTTGGAAAAAATGCACTTTTTTTAATTAAAAAATAAGACAACAGTAAAGTTAGCCAATTATTTTTATATAGTGAAAGATAATGTTATGCTGAGTAAAATGATACCCAACATGTCATGCTTCAAAATTGCGTCCGCTCGTGGAATGGCGTCAAACATTTACCCTTAAAAATCTCCATAGGCGACGTTTAAAAAAATTCTATAGGTTGCATCTTTTGATCTACAGAGGAGGTCTACTGCTAGAATTATTGATCTTGCTCTAATGATTGCGGCGATACCTCACTTATGTGGTTTGAACACTGTTTTAATATGCAGGCTCTACTCAAGTATGCGTTCGCTTCTGCGAGCAAGCTCGTCAGGACGGGGCGCTTTAAAAAAAAAAATGTTTTGTTTTCTTATTTATTTTACTTGATTTTATTTATTTTTACACTGTTTTTTCTTTAAAAAAAATGTAAACATTCCTTGTAATAGAAAAAAGCATGACAGGTCCTCTTAAATATGAGATCTGGGGTAAAAAAGACATCAGATCTCATATTTAGACTAAAATGCAATTTAAAAAAAAATGTAATTTGAAAAAATGACAACAAAAAAATGTACCTTTAAGGCCCCATACTCACGACCAAACATGTCTGCTGAAACTGGTCCGCAGGCCAGTTTCAGCAGACATGTTTGGTCGTGTGTGTGCGCGAGCGGGCCGAATTCCAGCAAACATTTGCCCGCCGGGCCTTTTCCCAGCAGACAAATATTCCTGGACTTGTTTTAAAACAGTCCGCTGGAATTCTGCCCGCTCGGACATGTACGGTCGTCAGTACAGACCTACCGTATATGTCCAGGCGCCCGCCGTCCCTCGCATGCGTCGAATGACTTCGACGCATGCGTGGAAGCATTTTAAAGGCGGGCCGCCCACGTCGCCGCGTCATTGTCGCGGCGACACCGCGTCATCGACGCGGCGACACCGCGGACACGCCCCGCGTATTGTTTACGCGCGGACTTCTGTACGATGGTGTGTACAACCATCGTACAGAAGCCCTCTGGCAGACATGTATGGTGAAAACGGTCCGACGGACCGCTTTCACCATACATGTTTGGTCGTGAGTACCCGGCCTTAGATGCATGGACGACAGTGACGTTTTGACGTTGCTTCCGTCCTGCTATGCTATGGAGACGGGTGGGGGGCCATCTTGCCCTCACGCGTATCCATGGCAAGCAGGAAGAAGGACCCGATCGGCACCGCCGATAATGGTGATCTCGCGGTGAACCCGCTGCAGAGACCACCATTATCGTTTACAGGACCGGCCACAGAAAAGATGGATATCTCGGTTGTGGCAGCAGCTGCTGCCGTTACCAAGCTATTCATCTTTAAAGTGCCGACGTACATGTACGTAAACCGGTCCTTAAGTGGTTAAACTTACATTTGGCTACATGGTTACATGTAATTATCTATGGGCCACATCCTGAAATTTTCTGTAGTAGTCTGTGCTACAGTCAGTGCTATCCTATTCCGGGTGCTACTGGAGTAGCCTGCCGCCTGTACACTGAACACAGGTCTCTCGCTTCCATACACGAACGACTTACGCAAACAAAATAACAATTTTCAAACTCGACGCGGGAACGACGGCCATACTTAACTATACCCTGAAAAAAGCCGAACGGAAACGACGTAAAAGAATGCGACGACCGCTCGTACATTCGTGGATCGTCGGAAATAGCTAATTTGCATACTCGCCGCGGATTACGACGGAAACGCCACCCATCGGACGCCGAAGAATTGCAACCAAGATCCGAAGGCGTACGAAGACGTACGCCTGTCGGATCTAACCCAGATGCCGTCGTATCTTGTTTTGAGGATTCAAAACAAAGATACAAAGCGGGACATTTGAAAGTACGCCGGCGTATCAATAGATACGCCGGCGTACTTTCTTTGTGGATCTGCCCCAATATCCCTGCAGTTCAGCTTCAAGCTTACTGCACTGAAAACAATATTATATGTTCAGTTTAGGGTGGGGGTCAATTTAAAATTATTTGGTGTACAAGTCGAACAAATCTACCCTATAAATGGTCAAGCTGTGTCTACAAAATGCTTTTCTCTTTTCAAAATAAGTGGAGAAACAGCATAGAGCCTCCTTATTAACAGGCAAAGCAGTCAGAATTTATTTTCTAAGGCAAAACATTATGGGATCTTGTATGTACTCTGTGATATCACATGACAACCTATTGCCAGCAAAAAGCTTTTATTTAGTTTTGGATAGAGAGAAGAAGAGTCTGTCATTTTCTATTTCATTTTTGCTGACTGCTTACTGTTGTAGAAATGTTTTTTTCCTTCCTTTCAATGGAAGATATCCCCAGTAGGGACACAGACAAAAAACAAACACCCAAAAAAATATTTTGGGTTGGAGTTCAGTTTGAAAAGAATTGTTGACTTTCTTGTTTTATTAAAACATTTCATATTCCATTAGCAAAGACAATAAAAGTGTGATTTTCAACAAGCTATAGTATTTGACCATTAATGTAATACTTGCCCATCCTGTATTAGGTAGTATTTTAGGATCTCGTCATTCTTGGAAGTAGGTGTGGCATAGCAACTCTCCACCAAGGTTTCCAGACCATTCACTCTTATAAGGGGCTCAATCCCAAAGTATAGGGAGTCTCTGAGCTTTAGTACTGGCTTTGTTTCCTTGTAGGGCTCATCAAATTCTTTGTCCTTGAAGATCTCCAGGCTGAATGGGAAGGTGCCTCTGCTGCGTCCCATTATTTCCAGTGGTGAGTTCTTCAGATTGGGTACATACCCCTCTGAAATTGTGTATAGTCTGGGGAATTCACATGTTATAGGAATTATGATCTTGCTGGTACGAATAATAATGTCACCATTACTTCCAGGAGTCTGTTTTGGCATTCCAGTCACCAGATTGGTGGCGATGATCTTATCACTTACTACCTGTAAGACACAGAAGTAAGTACAAATACAGTAACGGAAGTAATCTTGGTTTTACAAAAAAAAAATATTTGCTCCTGCAAAACAAAATAGTTTTTGAAAGGTTTACAGTTTAGGCCCCTTTCACACGATTGGACCGTTCAGGTCCGCCTGTCAGTTTTGACGGCAGACCTGAACGGCCGCTCCATGCAGTCCTATAGAGTGTCGGATGTCAGCGGAGACATCCGATCCGCCAAAATCGGATAGATGACGATACGTCCCCATCCGTCCATGGCGGATCGGATCGGGTGAGATCTGATGAAAACGGACATGCTGTCCGTTTTCATCAGATCTCCCCATAGGAGACAGCAGCGCTGCACAAGCCCCTCCCCTCTCAGTGAGCAGAGGGACTTGTCATCCGCCGGCTCAGCGGAGATCAGCGGAGAGATCTCCCACTGAGCCGGTGGACGCCGTAGCGACTGAATGTATTTATTAACTCACTTAGAATTCATCATTAGGACATGGGCTTGTTGCAAACGTTACACATATTTTGTAATTTGAAAATAAGAGCTGTAACCAAATTGGAAATTGTTAATGAAAAGGATGTCAAAATAAAATAATACTGTGCAAATTATATTAATATATTCAAAACAAATTTTGGAGAAGCAAAGACAACCATTAGGCTTAAGAGCGACGACCCGTGTTTTACTGCACTGGATGAACGCAGGTCACCACTAGGGATGAGCCAAACACCCCCCCCCCCCGTTCGGTTCGCACCAGAATCTGCGAACAGACCAAAAGTTCATGTGAACTTTAGAACCCCATTAAAGTCTATGGGACTCGAACGTTTGCTAATTTTAAAGGCTAATATGCAAGTTATTGTCTTAAAAAGTGTTTGGGGACCCGTGTCCTGCCCCTGGGGACATGTATCAATGCAAAAAAAAGGTTTAAAAATGTTTTTTCGGGAGCAGTGATTTTAAATGACTTTTTATCCTTCAGAAATGACAATTTGTGCAGAGACAGTTGTAAGCACGGGAAACAAGCGCTGCTTTACAGGCATACTTTACACACCCCCTAGGTATGAAATTTAAGGGAATATTTCACTTTTATTGTTTCACTTTAAGCATTATTAAAATCACTGCTCCCGAAAAAACAGCTGTTTTTTTTAAACTTTTTTTGCAATGATACATGTCTCCTGGGGCAGGACCCAGGTCCCCAACACTTTTTAGGACAATAACTTGCATGTAAGCCTTTAAAATTAGCACTTTATATTTCTCCCATAGACTTTTCCAGGGTGTTCTGCGGCTTTTCGAATTTGCCGCAAACACCCCAAATTGTTCGCTGTTCCAGGAACAGGCAATGTTCGAGTCGAACATGAGTTCAAATGGAACTCGAAGCTCATCCCTATTCCTAGGTATTAAATGTAGGCTCAGTGGTAAGATGGGCAAAGGATGGCCATTTGAGACAGAACAGGTAGGAAGTGCACAGATGAATGGCAGATTTAGTAAACTGAGTAGCCTAGCTGTGACTCTTGGAATCCCATATGGTCATCTCTGTTCATAGAGAGCCCTGAAAACTGCAGTCTGTGTCTTTATTTCCATTTCTTTTTACCTTTTGTCTTTAATAAAAAAATTCCATCAACCATTGAAAGAAAATTAAAAGTGCCAAATCTTTGACTGGAATTATCAAGAAGGAGATTCTTCACAGTTTAATATAAAGATTCCCTTTAATGGGAACCAAGACATGACAGAATTTTTTTTACGGTTACATACATTCATGACAGTCCCACAGGTTTTCAGGTTGAAGTTAATATTGACATGGGTGCCATTGGACGTTCCTTTGCAGGAGGAATTGGTAAGTGACAGCTCAAGACCCCCAACCAGTTCCTTTGGCACAGAGACTTCTATGTTGCTGGGTTTACATATCACTGGAACTGGAATAGAAAGCAGAATAAAACTTTAACAATATGATGGCCAATGTTAAAAAGTTTGTATTTTCTGTACATCTCCTTTCTACCAGAGCACAAGGCATATAGAAGCATTTTGCAGGTTTAGAAATACAATTTGTTTTAACGTCTATCTCTTTCCAGCATGAAAAATCCCTGGTGGTTATTAGTGGCAGGATTAAATGTTCTATTGTAGACAGATCTCAGTAACAGAGCAGAACAATCACTCCCTGCTGCAGGTCAATGGTGCAGCTCTAGTTTCACACCAGCTCTTACTATGAATGATAAGTACGTCTTACAATGTCAGTGTGCATTCAGGGAGCAAAGTTATGATTCAAACAGAATCCAGAAACATAATAGCGTGTGGGGAAAAAAATGTCTAGGAATATGGAGAAAAAGTTTATGAGGTGCTGAAATCATCTTACAAACTGATGTGTATGGAAGAAGCACAACCGAAAACCTAATGTTGATTGGCTGGAATAGAAATTGTCATCTGCCTCTTCAAGTCACACCTTGCTGCCTGTGGTAAATTTATTGGACATGCACGGAGTAGTACAGAGATCTTCTATTATTTTTTGTTTCTAAAGCCCAATCTAAGCTGAGAGGAAATCTCTCCACGGTAATATTGCACAGAAGTGGCATTCATTTTTTTTTAGCTTAAAACATTTGTGATTGCAGATTGAAATGTAAAGATCCCAGGGACATCTATGCCTATTTTTTGGTTTGGCTGGAAATATATATTGTTTCTTTAGAATAGCAAGGGAAACATTTTTTTTTTTTACTCCCCTTAATTTTTGGAAAAGATGGCCCTAACAGTAAGCACTTTGTCAGTGTACAGTATATAACTGTTTATTTTTGTGCTATTCAGTTGTTGAACGATAAGATTGCTTATGGTCACTATTAACTTTTGTTGGTTATACTCTGGCTATGCAAATGTTATCAAGTGTTATTATCACTGCCATAGTGCCACATCTCTCAATGAAACTATTTTATGCAAAATAAATAGTAAGGGAACAAACTAATAGCATATAGGTGTTCCCATGAGCAATCATATACATGCACATGTTGAGTAAAAAAATCATATCAAGTAGCCACCGTATGACACAGTATTAGAAATTGTTATTAATTAAATACACTTCTGTAGTAATATTTAACATTTCTCCTATGTGAAATAATTAAATAGAAGTTGCCAGATAATATGTGAAGAGGCCATTGAGTATCATGTCATGCTTAAGTGGAAAAAGGAAGGTATAAAGGGTTAGGGGAACAAAAGAGAAGACATGACTTTATTTATTATATAATATAACTTTACAAATTCCAATAAAAAAGATGAAAACCAAGCGGGCTGGGACCATGTTTGTCATTGATTCTTTATTTGTAAGTTTTTGTTTAAAAAAGTTTGATTTTTTTCATGAGATGTTTATTCAAAAGTAATAGTTCAGAGAGAAACTTAAATAATTTAGAATAAAAGTTCCACAGATGTTGGTATGCCAGGGCCCAGGTAATGTTATGAAAAATATAATTCCACCATGTCAATTGCTACTGATGAGGAACTCTAATTTAATATAAGGCAAGACTATAGTATTATTTAGCATGACTACTTCACTAAATGTGTCTAGAGAATGATGAAATGGTTTAAAAAACATTCACCAAATTTGTGCACCAAAAGTTACATAAAAAAAAAAAATCACAATTTAAAAAAAAAAAACATACCTTGACATGTTTGGTTATCCTCAGACAGGAGAAGGCCTCGTGGGCATTGGCACTGGTAGGTATCACCAAATAGAACACAGCTGTGACTACAACCTCCATTGTTATTTTGACAGCCTTCAATATCTAAGAGAGATAGTAACAAGATAGCATTGCAAAAAGAGAGATTGAAAAATGTGCCAGAAATTGTAAGAATTAAATGGGTTTTAAAAGGAAAAAATGTTTTTCCCTAAATGGCTTCCTTTACCTTAGTGCAGTCCTCCTTCACTTACCTCATCCTTCCATTTTGCTTTTAAATGTCCTCATTTCTTCTGAGAAATCCTCACTTCCTGTTCTTCTGTCTGTTACTACACACAGTAATGCTAGGCTTTCTCCCTGGTGTGGAGAAAGCCTCTTGAGGGGGGAGGGGGCGAGCAGGCAAAGCAGGACGCTCTCTACTTTACAGATAGAGAAAGGAGCTGTGTGTTAGTGGGCGTCCTGACACTCCTGCTCGCCCCCTCAAGAGGCTTTCTCCACACCAGGGAGAAATCCTCACATTACGGTGTGTAGATACAGACAGAAGAACAGGAAGTGAGGATTTCTCAGAAGAAATAAGGACATTTAAAAGCAAAATCGAAGGATGAGGTAAGTGAAGGAGGACTGCACTAAGGTAAAGGAAGCTATTTAGGGGGGGAAAAAATTCCTTTACAACCCCTTTAATCATATATACCAGATAATGTTCAGTACAAATAGTTATAACCAAAATACATCTCTTTACCAAAAATATGTTTGAAAAAACTCTATATATAAAATTGTACCTCGCTGCTTTTTAAAAATGTTAGTACCTCTAAAAGAAGTGAGAAAAAGTAAAAGCAGAACATGTGGAGAAAGACATATTTATTTGATCATCATGTTACAATATACTGATCATTAATGGAAAGTGGAATAAGTATATGTGGGATTTATATAATAGTTTCCTTTATTGTTGATTAATGTCCCTGCTGTGGTATATTCCTGAATCTTTCCTGTCTTGGGTCTCACAAAATGTTGCTAGATGAGCTTTAATAGGCATACCCCCATGAATCTTATTAAGCACTATGATCAGGGTATTCCCTCCCTGAATATTTCGGTCTGTTCTTAATTCTGGTAATAGTTTGTTGCATAGTTTACAAACTGTAAACATTTATTGCTGCTCATATATTTTCTGGTTCTATTTTTACTACTACCTCCCACATTTTATTGTGGATGATAGTTAAATAAAATAAAATGTCTTAGTGCCATATCCACTGCTACTTTTCTTTTTAGAAATGTATTGGCTGCTTCCGAAAATCATGTTTATTATTTTAGTTTTATTATTTTGGTTGACTCTCCATAGGTGTAGTTAACCTGGGTGAACAAAATAGCACAAGAACTGAAATGTTCCACTGTGAACCAATATCTGCAGATTGTCAATTTGCTTTATATTAACTGTAAGAAAAAGCACATTTGCCCAAAAAAGCAAGAGCGGTTTTTATGTAGTAAGGAACAGGTTTGTGTAATCTGATTGAAGGGTGCAGATCATGGGACAATCACTTTCGTGATATACTGTATATTGAAAACAAGCCTTTACAACGTGAGAAATTATATTTAAAAAACTGCAGTAAATACTGCTTTCCTTTTGCAAAAGATTTTTGAAACTTATGTGCATTTTTTCTTTTTGTCAATGTGATGAACAGCATGCAGGCCAAAATTATGAAGAACTCCATTTAGGAAAAACAGTAATACAAAAATTTGAGGGGGCATAAATTCTTGTTGAACATTGGTATTGTAAAGAAAATGTTCTGTATTTGTTTAGCTTTTTTTTTTTTTTTTTTACCAGTAGTGGCAGTCCAATTTGTGTTGGGAACCGCATTTTCGACCAAAGGACAAACTTAAAACAGTATTGCAAAAACACACAGGCATTAGTTGCCCAACAACAAAAGGTAATACATTGTTTTGTAAGTCCTTTGTTTTTTTTTTTCTTTTATTAGGGGTTTAAACAATTATCCCCTGGTGAATATGTCTGCATTTGTGAATGCAAAAATTATACTTTTCTTTACTGTAATCAATACATGTGAAAATTATAATAAAAAAAAAGGAACATTGAAACAAAAACATATTTATTGTTCAACATTATTCAAAACAAGTGAAGAATGTTTATTACGTGTTCAAATTTGACCAAGACACTGCACCAATACTTTTTTTTAAATTGCAGACTAAAATGTGAAATAGACCAGATTGCATTAATTTTCCCAAACAAAACATTCTAGGTAAATGCAAAGCATACAGTTTTTGTTTTTTATTTGCAGCAATTAAAATAAAATAAATAATAAAAATAGGAAGTCACAGGAAATCTCTCCAAAGGGACAGAGAAATCAACACAAACATTTTTATAAATTGTGTCAAGTTTTTCTTACTAGCTATGTATCTCCCACTGACACCCATCAGGTACAGCAACAAAAACCTGACTGATGATATAACGTTTCCACATTTTATTTAAAACTGAAAAAAAAGGTTTTGATTTAATTTGAGGTTTTCACCCAACCTAAATAGAATTAAGGGAAAATTGAATATCAAATACTGACGGCAATTTTATTTTCCTGACAAGCCCAATGTCAGTCTACCACTACCACTGAGTATGCTCCACCCATACCCCCATCCGCAGGACCTCATAACTCATAAATTTGACTCCCTCAGGTGAGCATTCTATAACTCGATTTCTGCACCTAGGTGGGAGTCTGTGCTGACAGGAAAGGAAAATTGCGGTAAGTATTTGATATTCAATTTTACACTTTCCCGACAGCTCCATGTCAGCCTACCACTGGGAACTAACTATCTAACCAGGATGGGATAATGTGAAAACAAAATGCGGTTAAATATGGCCTCCGGCTAACAAGATAACCGTTCTGCAAATTAACAGTCTTTGTTCATGCTGTTCTTCCATGCTCTCATGAAGACATCTACCATTCTCGAAGAGCAACCTCAATCCACGAACCATAGCCTCTCAAAATCCAGGCTGCTAACTAATGCCGCGTACACACGATCGGTCAAACCGATGAGAACGGTCTGATGGACCGTTTTCATCGGACCAAACCGATCGTGTGTTGGCCCCATCCGTTAATTATCCATAGGTTAAAAAAAAGCAATCTTGTTTTAAATTTAACCGATGGATACCTAACCGATAGAAAAAAAACGATCGTTTGTAGGCACGTCCATCGGTTAAAAATCCATGCATGCTCAGAATCAAGTCGACGCATGCTTGGAAGCATTGAACTTTTTTTTCAGCATGTCCTGGTGTTTTACGTCACCGCGTTCTGACATGATCGTTTTTTTAACCGATGGTGTGTAGGCACGACTGACCATCAGTCAGCTTCATCGGTTAACCACTGAAAACGGTCCATCAGACCGTTTTCATCGGATGGACCGATCGTGTGTACAGGGCTTTAGGCTTCTCTGGAGCTGGATTGAGAACGTGACCTTGTGCTACTGTCTGACAACTGAGAAGATTTGTACTAGGTGTCTGAGATATGCAGTATCTCAAAAAAGTGAGTACACCCCTCACGTTTTTGTAAATATTTTATCATATCTTTATGTGACAACACTGAAGAAATTACACTTTGCTACAATGTAAAGTAGTGAGTGTACAGCTTGTATAACAGTGTAAATTTGTTGTCCCTTCAAAATAACTCAAACAGCCATTAATGTCTAAACCGCTGGCAACAAAAGCAAGTACACCCCTAAGTGAGAATGTCCAAATTGTCAATATTTTGTGTGGCCACCATTATTTTCCAGCACTGCCTTAACCCTCTTGGGCATGGAGTTCACCAGAGCTTCACAGGTTGCCACTGGAGTCCTCTTCCACTCTTCCATGACAACATCACAGAGCTGGTGGATGTTAGAGACCTTGCACTCCTCCACCTTCCATTTGAGGATGCCCCGCAGATACTCAAAAGGGTTTGGCCAGTCCATCACCTTTACCCTCAGCTTCTTAAGCAAGGCAGTGGTCGTCTTGGAGGTGTGTTTGGAGTCGTTATCATGTTGGAATACTTCCCTGCAGCCCAGTCTCCAAAGGGAGGGGGATCATGCTCTGCTTCAGTATGTCACAGTACATGTTGGAATTCATGGTTCCCTCGATTAACTGTAGCTCCCCAGTGCTGGCAGCACTCATGCAGCCCCAGACCATGACGCTCCCACCACCATGCTTGACTCTAGTCCTCATCTGGTTGCCGCCACACACGATTGACACCACCTGAACCAAATAAGTTTATCTTGGTCTCATCAGACCACAGGACATGGTTCCAATTGATCCATGTCCTTAGTCTGCTTGTCTTCAGAAAACTGCTTGCGTGCCTTCTTGTGCATCATCTTTAGAAAAGGCTTCCTTTTGGGACGACAGCCATGCAGACCAATTTGATGCAATGTGCGGTGTATGGTCAGAGCACTGACAGGCTGACCACCACAACCTTTGCAGCAATGCTGGCAGCACTCATATGCCTATATCCCAAAGACAACATATGGATATGGCGCTGAGCATGTGCACTCAACTCCTTTGGTCGACCATGGCATGGTCTGTTCTGAGAGCAACCTGTTCTGTTAAACCGCTGTATGGTCTTGGCCACTGTGCTGCAGCTCAGTTTCAGAGTCTTGGCAATCTTCATATAGCCTAGGCCATCTTTATGTATATCAACATTTTTTTTTTTCAGATCATCAGAGAGTTCTTTGCTATTTCAGTCTTTCCAGATGACACAAAGCTATGCAGTGGAATAACATCCTTACAGAATGTCTCCAATTTACAAGCCAACCTCAATGCACTGTCTAATTGGGCGACTATGTGGCAGATAAGGTTTAACGTTGATAAATGCAAAGTTATGTACTTGGGGGCTAAGAATTTGTATGCATCATACTTACTAGCGGGAGTACAACTGGGGGGAATCCATAGTGGAGAAGGATCTGGGGGTCTTGGTAGATCATAAGCTCAATGATATCATGCAATGCCAAGCTGCGGTTTCCAAAGCGAGCAAAGTCCTTTCTTGTATTAAGAAAGGTATGGACTTCAGAGAGAGAGAGAGAGAGGGAGATAATTTTGCCCCTGTACAAATAATTAGAAAGACCTCATCTGGAATATCCAGATCAGTTTTGGCCACCAGTTCTCAAAAAGGATATTGGGGAACTGGAGAAAGTGCAGAGAAGGGCAACCACACTGATAAGTGGCATGGAGGCGCTCAGCTATGAGAAAAGATTAGAGGAACTGAATTTATTTTCTCTTGAGAAGAGATTAAGTAGGGGATATGATCAACATGTACAAATATATAAGGGGTCCATATAGCAAACTTGGTGTTGAGTAATTTACCTTACGGTCAACACAGAGGCAAGGGGGCACTTTTTACACCTAGAGCAAAGGTTTATTCACAGCAAGAGCTGAAAATGTTGAATAGGCTCCCTCCAGAGGTGATTTTGGCCAGCTCAGTAAATTGCTTTAAGAAAGGCCTGGATTCTTTCCTAAATGTACATAATACAACTGAGTACTAACATTTATAGGTAAAGTTGATTCAGGGAAAATCTGATTGCCTCTCGGGGGATCAGGAAGGATTTTTTTACATTGCTGTAGCAAATTGGATCATGCTCTGCTGGGGTTTTTTGCCTTCCTCTGGATCAACTGTGGGTATAGGATTGTGTATACGGGATGTTACGATATTTTTTATTTTATTTATTTATTTTTTATGGTTGAACTGGATGGACTTTAATTTGTCTTTTTTCAACCGGACTAACTATGTAACTATGATTATACTTTAGCTTTGAGTGGTCCAAAATATATAAACATATGTTTTGCAGCATGCAGTCCATGAGAGCAGCTTCTATGAGAAAAAAAATAGTACTGGTATTTTTGTGTATCTGTATAACAATGTTATGAACACTGGACACAAACTACACAAGGCTGTTGCACTAGGACAGGTGAGCTATCACAACTCCTCAATACTTCTTAAAGGAACCAAATAAAAACATGATCCAATATACAAGTCACCTTCACATGTCTTTCCATCTTCTTTCAAGACTCTTCCTTTCGCACACTCACAGCGATGGGAGTTCTTCAGGTTGATACAGATGTCACTGCAGCCTCCATTATTATCCTCACATTCATTCGCATCTGCAGGTATTGAAAAAGTCATGCAAAAGTAGTGGTTAGTTTCCATCCCATACAATATTTATTTGAATGGTCATGTGAACACTTGGGTTGAGTAAGAGCTGGAAGAACTGTGCTTCTAGGCTGCCTTCACATATTAAAAAGTACATGTCAGAAAATGGAATGAGTAGATCTAGGAAGGCTACTTACCTTCCAAGCTTCAGCGATTCTTCAATCCGCCACTGACGTGTCAGGGTTTTACCTAGATTGTTGCAGCTGATTCACATGACATGTCACCCCTTGAGAATAGAGTTGTTTTTGTTAGTCGCCAACAATGCACCCATAGTCTAGGACCCCGCTGCAATGCTTCCTGTTCATTGCTGCACCCCAGTCTAGTCTTTGGTACACCTGTAGCCAAGGACTCTGCAGGCACCCACATCCGCCACTACACCTGCAGCATCTGCTGCATCTCAGCTTTTTTCACAGTCTTCACTGCAACTCCACTTCTCTCATGCTTTACTCAATCATTATCTGGCACCTTTCTCCTTCACCTTGGGGATCCTAAGGGCTGCAGAGGCTTCTTTAACTATGCTGGAATCCTGGCCTGGGCTTACACCTCTTGAAGAAAGAAGATCGCCTGGTCTGGGATTACTTAGAATTCCAAGCTGTCCTTCACCGCATAATAAATAAGTCTGGATGTGCCTCCCCCTCTGCTGGTGACCTCTTTCTCCTTTTCCAAGGAAGCTGGTCTTGAAAACGAAGTCCCAGTGGCTACCATTTTGAAAGAACTATCTAGTCATGTTAAGGATGAGTTGGAGAGCAGGGAAAGAAGGTGCTCCTAGACCACTTTTTGCCCTCAGCTAATTCTCCTGCTCTTACCATCCAACTCCAGAGGTTGGTAAACTCCCATTCCTGTCTTTATTGACGCTGTGACCATGGCAAATTTCACTTCTAAATCTAAAGCTTGTG
This sequence comes from Rana temporaria, assembly GCF_905171775.1. Classification (NCBI taxonomy): domain Eukaryota; kingdom Metazoa; phylum Chordata; class Amphibia; order Anura; family Ranidae; genus Rana; species Rana temporaria. Next base: position 93,031,697 of record NC_053496.1, read on the forward strand.
CTTGATCTCCACTCATCTCTGTGTGTCAACTATTGATGAAACTCTACTGGTACATATAAAGAAGATTGTACACAGATAGTAAAATTAGATTGTATAGTGTATGGCCAGTTTTATACTACTGGTACCTGACAATGATGAAAATCGGTACACACTCCCTTCATCACAGAACTATTTGATTGCCTACTTAAAGCCCTAGATTTTCTCCAAACTTGACCTAAGGGGGCTAACAATCTGGTCCAAATAAAGGAGGGAGACCAATGGAATACCTGGAAAACTTGGGATGCACATTATAAACAATTAGTGATACGTTGGGTTATGTAATGCCTCCATGTTTTTTCAGCATCTGGTTAATGAAATCTTTAGAGACCTCTATGTGTGTGGTGTATTTTAATTCTACTCTATTCTGCTCTTCTAGCCTTCCTCTCTGGTAGCTTGATCCCAAGAACTGGCCTTCAAAAACCATGGAAACTCTTGAAGCCCTGAAATATGCCTTACTAATCAGACCAGCTTTACATTGGTTGGATACCGCTAAACCCAAGCATCCACCACAGATGTTGGAGCTATACTTATGCAGTCTATTTGAGGCATGTGTTGCAAACAGGCATGTGATACACAAGAAAGCCTGCAAACAGTTTGCTGCAGACTAAGCACATGGATTACTGGAACCATGTTCTGTGGTCTGATGAGACCAAGATAAACGTATTTGGTTCAGATGGCATCAAGCGTGTGTGGCGTCAAGCAGGTGAGGAGTACAAAGACAAGTGTGTCTTGCCTACAGTCAAGCATGGTGGTGGGAGTGTCATGGTCTGGGGCTGCATGAGTGCTGCTGACACTGGGGAGTTACAGTTCCCTGAGGGAACCAAGAATGCCAACATGTACTGTGACATACTGAAGCAGAGCATAATCCCCTCCCTTCGAAGACTGGACCGCAGGGCAGTATTCTAACATGATAACATCCCCAAACACACCTCTAAGACGACCACTGCCGTGCTAAAGAAGCTGGGGGTAAAGGGGATGCACTGGCCAAGCATGTCTCCAGACCTAAACCCTATTAAGCATCTGGGGGCATCCACAAATGGAAAGTTGAGGAGGGCAAGGTCTCTAAAAATCCACCAGCTCTGTAATGTCGAATGGAAGAGGACTCCAGTGGCAACCTTTGAAGCTCTGGTGAACTCCATGCCCAAGAGGTTTGAGGCAGTGCTAGAAAATAATGGTAGCCACACAAAATATCGATACTTTGGTCCCAATTTGGAAATTTTCGGTGCGCTGGCAGGACGGTAAAAAAAGTCCTGCTAGCCGTATCTTTGAGCCGCTGTAGGAGCGCCCCTGCCCATTGAAATCAATAGGCAGCGCCGCCGAACCGATGGCAAACTGCCGCTGCATCGGTGCTTTGTGGGCGGTTTTAACTTTTTTTCGGCCACTAGCAGCCCCGCTAATGGCCGAATAGCGCCGCAAAAACGTTGGTAAAGCGCCAATAGTTTTGGCGCTTTACCACGACGGTGCTATTCTTTCACACAGACGTTGATTTTTTAAAGGAGTCATTAATGAATCTATAGTGTTAATGAGCATTTTGGACAGGCATTCAAGACACATCAGGAAATACCCCTCACATATCCTGTGAGATGTCTCAACTTAAATTTTTTCATAAGGCTTAATTGGGAAGTGATCACTTTTCATGCTTTGCAATGGCACCTGAAACACTCTGTAAACACCATAGGCACATTTACAGTGCGTTTCAGGCATGTTTTTGGTGTGCTTAAAAATAAGTGAATGGAGGCAGTTGTAAAGCTGCAATGCCTACTGAACTCTGCAAGCGTTGTTATTTTTGCTTGATGTGGCACAAGGCAACACTAACACTGCAGTTCACATGGCTCCCTATCTTAACAGTTTGAGTGGTGATTACAAGGGCTTGGGAATCAGTAAAAATGTGACCCAACCACCTATTTTTAAAGCCTGTGTGAAAGAGCTCTAAGTGAGCATGGTAGCAGGGTTGTGGGACCTAGAAGTCATTTCTTAATCTGCAGGTTCTTCGGTACAGCCTAGTTGTAACAATTATAAGAACACAATAAAACAATGAAATTGCAGGGTCAGTAGAATCTATATTTGCACCAATCTAGTGTGGCATATACTCTTATTAATGTCCTACTTTCTGTACAGTTGTGGGGTACACTACAATAGAACCCGTTGCCAGCTAATTTACAGATCTCCATGCTGCGGCCAGTCAGAATGGTTATCATGTAGTTGCAACAGCCAGGAACAAAATAGTAAATTTTAGGTGTCAACATTTCTTGATCAAAAATCCAGACCAGCAGTAACGATTTTCTTCACACTTTACTTGCTCAATGCTTCTTCAAGATAAAGGACACGGGAAGTTTCTAAGCAAAAGAAACAGCAGGACAACCAGGCAACTATCACCACACCATAGGTGGGCCTCTTATTGGGGCTTTTCTTTTAGGACCAACTGGCCTGAAAACACATTTTTAGTTGTAAGTGGTCAATGGTGGGTTGGCTCTAGTAAAGAGTAAACCCCATAAACATTTTATGTCTCCATCCTATACCGCAAGATTATAATGAAGGTTTATTTGGAATTCATTGTTTGTTTGTGGAATGGCCATCACAGTTGTAAGGAAGTGAGAAATCTGGTGGAGATATCCGACCACTGGAAACCCCAAGAGATATAAAAAACTAGTGGGTGAGTTGAGTTGTAAGAAACACATCAAAATGTAGCATACATTTTTGGTGGATTTTCCTTTTAATATTGAGAAAGAAAAGTGGGGCATTGAAATATTTAAAGTGCTATGACTAACGCTCCCAGGGGCAGAAACACATTAGTGTTTTCTATGTATCTTGGAACTTTTTAACCCCAAAGTACTCAATAAAGGATTCTTATGATGATTGTACACTGGTTTGCCTACGATATCTTCAGTTTATGTGAGGGTGATGTGCTAGTACACAAAATAACATATTGGTTAAAAAAATAAAAATAACGTTTCATTATACTTTGACTTGATTAGACTGGAAGTTCTGCCTAGCATGCATTTTTTGATCTGTCTAATCAGTCAGTTTTAGTGGTGTGTGTATGTGTCTGCAGGGCTTCTTACTGAGAGGTCTTTGAATTATTACTAATTTTATTTATGTGGTTTCTGAAGCTGCACTCTGTTCGGTATAGGACTCTGTCCTCTCTCCCTCCTTCTATCATTGCTCTTCCTAACCATCCTCTTCAAGCTACATGAACAGCTCTCCACTGTTCTATTTTCCCTGGACTTACTATGTTTCTATCAGAATTCATACAGAATTAATAAATCAGGAATGGCAGCTGACGGAAGATTTTTTCATTGTGTGTCAATTCAGGGGAGCTATCAATCAGCAAGTGCTCAGCCTCTGCTCCCCTGCCTGATGGAAGCTAAAAATATTCTTGGCCCTGCATGAACACTGCTATAGTCTGTTCATTCCTTATCTGCAGAAAGGCATTGCTGATTATCCACTTAGCTTTAAACTGCTTTCCCCACATACATCACCTCCACATGAGATGGGAGTTTAATGAGGCCTGTTATAGAATCTAATGCTCCAAATCAAAATGTACAGCCTGAACCATAGAGAACTAGAGTATGAAGTACTCTGTCCAAATATGGATGCCCTGGCCTTAAACTCTGCTTCCTAAATGTGTGATAAATTCACATGATCTTTTAATCATCATGATATTTTTTTGTTTTGTTTTATGTCCCCTCTCAGTATAAAAATCCACATCATGTGACTTCAAGTGTTGTGGATTTTTGTATATGGATTCAAGTGGATGATTTTATGATAATGTCATGACACCAGTATTGGTTTGTGAGTATATTCACCTCTATTTTTATTAAATCAAACATGTATTGAGGATAATGCACAAGGCCTATGCGCCCTCTATATTCTTCTATGCTTTCAGTTCATTAGAACTCCCCCAGTCATCGGAAGGTAATGTGGTATGCATTATCCACACATACTAACATGTCAAGATAAGAGTCTGATAACACGTTGGGAAATACCACATCGCAGGAGAGTGAACATTTCAATATGCTCTGAACCTGTTTTAAGCCTGCCAAGCCCCTAGTGTCATGCTTGCGATAGTGTTTGCAACACATGCTTCAAGCTCCCTGTTTGTCTGCCTTGTTCCCATGCCTTGACCTTTGCCTTTGACTGATCCCTGCCAACTAGTTTTAATCCTCTTGCATCAGCCTCAAATTGGACTTTGGATTACTCTCTGAACTCAGCCTGCATTTTGACCATGGATTTGATCCTGACTACTCTTTGATTGTTGCTTGCCCTGAACCCAGACTGCCATTGGACCTCTTCACCTGTCTGCCAACCACAAGTGGTTTGCTTAGTTAGCGCTTGCCCCGGTGTGGTAACTAGGCACTATAGCATTGTGTATTAGACCTGGGGTCAACCAAGTAGCGGCATGCCTGCTTGCCGTTTGGGAAAGGGGGCTGCAATTGGTGAAAAGCACAGAGACTATAGTGCCTGACCATCTACGCACTAGGGGTAGGCATGACAGTGTCATTCTCTGCAGCATTTATGACCCTACCCCCACCAGGGAATAGAATAGGAAAAATATGACTCTTCATGTCAGATGATCAGGCCAAAGATCCAAATAAAAAAAAAGTGGAACGTTAGAAAGAACCATCCAGCAATGCACATTTGTAAGAAATTGAATTCCCCCTAAAAAAATCCAACTAGTGCAGCCGTACCTCTCAGAATGTAACTATTTACTGTTATTTAGTTATATTCTCTTCCTGACGGAAAAGAAAGGTCAACTCGGAATCAGGCTGTAAGGCCACGTGATGACTGACCTGTATTCTGCCATGAACACAAGACTGATAACTGACTCTGTCTGGGCTAGTGAAGGAAGGTATACTCGACAAATAGCAATGCTTTTGTTTTATTTCATATAAACTTTACAGCACCTTTGTCATATGACAGTTTTTAGAGTGTCTTTTGTCCACATTGATCTCAGGCAGGAGACAGGACTTACAGTCTGACACTTCTGCTCTGACAAGAGACAGGACTTACAGTCTGACACTTCTGCTCTGACAAGGAGAGAATACAAATAGATCATAAAAAAATAAGCAATGAAGTATGATATTTCAAAGTGAAGAATGGGAAAGTTCACATTGATAACTATTTTTTAAAATAGATATTTAAAAGCGCAATGCAAACAAAAATCTTTCATTAAAATATTTGCTAACATATACTTGCACCATTATTTGGGTGAGTGAAGTTAATCAAGAGCCAGAGGTGGCATATAGGGGAAGTCTATATAGTGTTCACGAAGATTAAAGCTAATTAGAGTTGGTTATTGCAACACAAACAGAAAAGCAATATGAAGCATAGCACCATGCCTATATTAACAACTAATCTGCTCTCATTTTACTGGAACAATACTGCTAAATGATGGGGTGGTTACTAATTAGGTTTATTCTCTTACCCAGACAGGTTTGTAAATCGGGACCAAGAACTGTTCCAGAGCTGCAAACACAATCTCCAGTATCCATACATGTCCCTCCACACTCCATCAAATCACAGATGTCATAAAAGTCTTAATAAAGATAAAAACACATATAAATGTTTATATAAACAGATAAAATCACATTACTGTACTGAAAGCAAAAGAAAACCAACTTTGTGAAATTAGCTAGAACATAAATATACATTGAGTAAAAAATGACCTTACCATCATTATAGTTTATGTATGGAGCGCAATTAAACCAGTTTGATCATGTATATAAACGTGTATCAGTTCATTTTTTGTCAGCGTATTTATGAATTACTAGTTAAAGCCAAACTGTTTTCCTGCTCATACATCACGGGACACAGAGCCTTAATTACTTAATGGGTTATGTAGTCACCACAGGTGATTGGACACTGGTTAACCCAATTAGAATGGAGTTCCTCCACTATATAACCCCTCCCAAATGGAAAGTACCTCAGTTTTTTCGCCAGTGTCTAAGGTGGTTGGTCACGTTGAACCTGTGCTAAAAAGAAAAGCTCTTTTGATGGTCTTTCTGCGGAGGCCTAGGAGCTATAACCGGATCCATACCTCGGGCTGATATCAAAAGCCTAAGATGGGTGGTAACCGGGCCTTGTGTAAAGAAGAAACAAGGTTTGCCTGTAATGTCTCTCTGTGGAGGTCTGGGCTCTGGGATCCAGACTTTGGTGTACTAATGCAACTGTGGCACGAAAAATTACTGGCAGAGTCTTCTACAGGTCCAGGTATGAGGTTTCTCTAATGGAAACCTTGATAAACCTGAAGGTTGGCACAACTTGCCCGCTGTGATGGGGGAAAGCTGGAACTACTTCTTAATAGCTTTCCTGCAGTGTGGATAAGGTAAGAGAGGATCATTTATTTTAATATTATCTTCTATGAGTAGGATGTCTTTCCTGGTTTTCACCACTGGAGGGAGTAAGTGCATACATGGTGTATTCTTACATAGCCATCCAAGACAAGCTCAGTGAAGTCAGTCAATTAAAACGCCACTCACCTCCTCCGCTGCAGGCTCTGCCACAAACGCATACAGGGGTCCCCCCAATGAAGCCCCAGTGATCTCCCCCTTTCCTCTTTGCCCTGGGCGCCACCATGACATTTTTAAGGGCCAGATCTCGGCCTTGTCGGTATTCTTTCAAAAACCGATTGCCTTTCATTCTCTAGTCCGGGTCTTTGTTCAGGGAGCACTGCGTTTGAATCCGCCAGTTAAGTCTCCCGTGTGCCCATGGGATTTGAATTTGGTATTGTCTGTTTTACAGAAACTACCTTTTGAACCATTACACCCTGCTTCTTTAAGTCTTTTGACAAAGTAACTGTTTTTTCTCATAGCCATATCCTTAGCAAGGAGTGTATCGGAATTGGCAGCTCTTTCGTGTAAAGAACCGTACATGATTATTCATGATGACAGGGTGGTCCTGCGTCCTCACCTGACTTTCTTACCTAAGGTGGTTTCAGGATTTCATCTGAATCAAGATATAGTCCTACTGTCTTTTTTCCTGATCCGCAGTCTGCGGAGGAAGAGAGTCTACACTCTAAATTTTGTAAGAGAGTTGAAAGTTTATCTGCAAGCTACGGCTCAGATACGAAAGACTGATTGTCTGTTTATTCTGCCACAGGGCCCAACCCCTCTTCGGAGTTAAATGAGTTAAATGAGGTACACTTATTGCTTTGCTACAAAACTTTGCTACATTTGGGAGTGGTTATATAGGGGAGGAACTCAATTCTAATTAGGTGTCCGATCCCCTGTGGTGAGTACATAAGCCATTAAGTAATTAAAGTGGAGGTTCACCCAAAAACTAAATTTTTAACATTAGATTGAGGCTCGTTTTGTGAAGGGGAATCGAAGTACTGCTTCGATTTAAAAAAAAAACACTTGATTCCCCTTGACAAAACGAGCATCAATCTAATGTTAAAAATTGTTTTTCGGGTGAACTCCCGCTTTAAGGCTCTGTGTCCCATGATGTATTCCCAAGAAAGGGATTTTACAGGTAAGCTGTATTAAAAAACCCTATTTTTTTCATTTTAGGTTAAAGTAAGGGAGGGTTATAATACTTGTAATTATTTTTTCTTTAGCAATCTGTGTCCCATTTGGGAGATTTGTCTTCATTTCCCATCCAACAGCCACAACAAGAAGTAAAAGGAAATCCCTCCAAAGAAAGGGAAATCCCTGGTTGTCTATTAACTAGCGTCTCCTTTGGAACATGTCCACTCTATTTCTGTTCTGGTGACTCAAAATGTGTAATTTTCTATCATGCTCATTTTCAGCGATAGCAGTCATTAGGATAAATAGAGAGAATGAATCTCCTTTATGGGGGCACAGACAACAATAAAAACCTCACAGGTGTTCTTATACCTCGCCAACCCATCAAAATTGTAAAAAGTTTTTTCTTTAGTTATACTTTAATTTAGAGATCACAGAACAGCTTTGAAAATTCAAATATCTATACTTTAGTTTAAATCTAAGAATATACAGTGCATATGTACATGTATATCTGTTTATGTGGAACAACATAAATGAATATTTTAAAATCACACTATAATAAACTGCGCTTTTTCTATGAAATAAAGACATGCCGTATTTTCCGGCGTATAAGACGACCTTTTGCATCTAAAATAATGCCCCAAAAGTCAGGGGGCATCTTATACGCCGGGTACCGGCCATCCATTATTCAAAAGCCGCGCCTCCTCCTCAGACCGTTTTGTGATAGGCGGAACACTAATTTTCCCAGGAGAGCCTCTGTTCAGTGTTCTGCCTATCACGGATGCCTTCTCATCCTCGGCCTCGGACGAGAGGACATCTATCACGGAACAGCCTGAGGAGGAGGCGCAGCTTTTGAATAATGGATGGCCGCCGTCTGACATACTCTGCAAACAGGAAAAGGTAGGGAGATCGTCGAGGCAGGGAATGGAATGGTACAGTGAGGTCGGCAATGACACAGTGAGGCATGTAATAATTGCACAGTGAGGCATGTAATGATGGCACAGTGAGGGATGTAATAATGGCATAGTAAGGCATGTAATAATAGCACAGTAAGGCATGTAATAATGGCACAGTAAGGCATGTAATAATGGCACAGTAAGGCATGTAATAATGGCACAGTGAGGCATGTATAATGGCACAGTGAGGCATGTATAATGGCACAGTGAGGGGTCGTCTTATACGGTGAGTATATCCCAAAACCAACATTTTAGCTGGAAAATTAGGGGGTCGTCATATACGCACAGTCGTCTTATACGCTGGCAAATACGGTACAACTTTTTATGTCACTTTATATTGGTCAATAAATGCATGCAAAAAAACAATAGTGGTGTTCAGAATACAGTTACCTATTATAACATTTCAAATATTAGTTTACTTAAAGGGGTTGTAAAGGTTCGTTTTTAATTTTCTAAATAGGTTACAGTAAGCTAGTGTAATGTTGGTTCACGTACTTTTTCCTTCGATTTCCCTTCTAAATGTTTTTTTTTCTTTGTTTTCTTTGTCTGAAATTCTCACTTCCTGTTCCTCCTCAGTAAGCTGTTCAGTAAGCTGTTCTAAATGACTTTCCACCACTCAGATGATGGTGGAAAGCTTACTGAGGAGAAACAGGAAGTGAGAAATTCAAACAAAGAAAAAAACATTTAGAAGGGAAATCAAAGGAAAAGGTAAGTGAACCAACAATGCACTAGCTTAAAGGAACCAATTTAGAAAATAAAAGACGAACCTTTACAACCCCTTTAAGTAAGGTCAATGAAAGATAAATTTGTATTGGTTGTTTTTTTATTACTGAATCTCACACATTGTTAAAGTTGTTGTAAGGCTTTGTTTTTTTTTTAAAATAACAAACATGTTATACTTACCTCCACTGTGCAGCTCGTTTTGCACAGAGTGGCCCCAATCCTCATATTCTGGGGTGTCTCGGCTCATGGGAAGCTCTCATTGGGTTAGCTTGCGGGCATGCTCCCGTGATACAGCTGGCGGCTATAGCCGCCGACTGTATCACTCGGACCCGCTCCCTGGCATGCCACGTCATTGGATGTGATGGACAGCAGCGTGAGCCAATGGCTGCGCTGCTATCAATCTATCCCATCGAGCCAATCAATGGCCAGACTCAGTGAAGAAGAGGACACCAGGGGACGCATACAGCAGCTGAACGGGCTCAGGTAAGTAAAACGAGGGGGATGGGGGGCCCTCATTGCCAGGTGTTTTTTCACCTTCATGCATAGAATGCATTAAGGTGAAAAAACACAAACCTTTACAACCCCTTTAAGCCTTGGTTCACGCTATGAACTGTATGTTAATTGCATTCCTGTACAATTCCCATGCAATTTATTGCAGTGCAGTTTGAGCCCATTCATCCTGACTGGGCTCAAATTGCTCCGATTGCACCAAAGAAGGCCCAGCAGGCTCCACTCACTACATGCTGCTTGCACAAAATTACAAGAGGGGGCAGAGACAAGACCAGTCACCCTGCACAAGGAGAGAGAGAGAAGAAGTGACTAGTCTTTATTACAGGAAGCTTCTGCACAGTGGCAACATTTTACACTTGATTACAACACGGAAACACACAAAGCAGACCAAGATTATACATGAATCTTGTTTTTAGAAAATATTCGCTTATATCAGAGTTCAGCTTTAGGGTAGGAGACAAGAGTCCTTGTGTATATACACTGCTCAAAAAAATTCAAGGAACACTTTTGAATCAGAACTCCTGGGATATTGATCTGGTCAGTTAAGTAGCAGAGGAGGAGGGGTATATACAGAGGGGTTGTTAATCCGTTTCAGCTGCTTTGCTGTTAATTGAAATTAACAACAGGTGCACTAGATAGGCAACAATGAGACAACCTCAAAAACAGGAATGGTTTTTCAGGTGGAGGTGTCTGACATTTTTTTTCCTACTCATCTATTCTGACTGTTTTTCACTAGTTTTGCATTTGGCTAGGGTCAGTGTCACTACTGGTAGCATGAGGCGATACTTGGACCCAATAAAGTTTGCACAGGCATTCCAACGCCTCCAGGATGGCACATCAATACATGTCATTGCCAGAAGGTTTGCCGTGTCTCCCAGCACAGTCTCAAGAGCACGGAGGAGATTCCAGGAGACAGGCAGTTACTCTAGGAGATCTGAACAGAGCTGTAGAAGGTCCTTAACCCATCAGCAGGACCGGTATCCGCTCCTTTATGCAAGGAAGAACAGAATGAGCACTGACAGAGCCCTACAAAATTACCTCCAGCAGGCCACTGGTGTGAATGTCTCTGACCAAACCAGAAAATCAAATCAGAAACAGACTTCATGGGGGTGGCCTGAGGGCCCAACGTGTGCTCTGTGGTCACTTCCGGACACTGTGGAGCTTGATTGGCATTTTCCATTTAACACCAGAATTGGCAGGTCCGCCACTGGTGCCCTATGCTTTTAACAGATGAGAGCAGGTTTACCCTAAGCATATGTGACAGACGTGAAAGGGTCTGGAGAAGCCACAGAGAACTTTATGTTGCATGTAATATCATTCAGCATGACCCGTTTGGTGGTGGGTCAGTGATGGTCTGGGGAGGCATATCCATGGAGGGACGCACAGACCTCTACAGGCTACACAATGGCACCCTGACTGCCATTAGGTATCAGGATAAAATCCTTGGACCCATTGTGAGACCCTACGCTAGTGCAGTGGGTCCTGGGTTCCTCCTGGTGCACGACAATTCCCGGCCTCATGTGGCGAGAGCATGCAGCCAATATATATATATATATTTTGAACATAATTTCTAAGAATTCTATTTTGTCTAAAACTACAAAGTCAATGTGTATTGTGAGATTTATGTGACAGTCACATTTACATAGCAGTATATTCTCAAAAAGAGAGAGAAAAAGAAGGGAAATACTCACGGCCACAGTACACATGGAAGCAGACACTTGGTTTAGTGAGTTGATAGACATAATATCCTCCTGGACAGGCTTTGATGGCCACAGTGGTATTCCACTGGCAACAGTCTTTGTCAAAGCTGGCACAGGCCTGTCTTTGCACAATGCCCTCTGATTCACTTGGATGATTCCCATTGAGCCAGATTGGTGCATGAGTGCCACAATGATTTTCTGGAATACAAAACGTAGGCATAGCATCTCCAGCCATCCCAGTGAACCGATACCACTCCCCATCTAAATGGTTGTCACACATTGGTTTGTCTTGCGACTCATTGAACACATGATCTGTGTTTCTCCAAGGCTCATTCAGGCTTATATAAGCAGAACATGGATCTAGAGCTTGTGAGAATGAAATGAGATCATTAGGGATCATTGCAATAGATTTTACAACCAATGTAAACAAACATTTGCCATTATAATATAAGTAAAACAATCATTATCTATACAATCGGCCATTAAAAAAAAAAAAGTAAGAATATGGAAGTGTAAGGACAGTTGCCAGGTTTGTACTGCTGTCTAGGTCCACGGTGGGTAAATTGATAGCATTAAGTATACTATAGTCAAACAAACATTTTTCCCTTAACGGTCTCAACAACCTACATCTTTCTTGTTCAATCAAATGCATCCAGGCATTCACCTTCTACATATGATTGCTTGACTAGCTAAATCCTTATCATTGACAATTTTCCAGTTTGCTGTATGACTGTACATGCGAGTTCATGGAATACAAAAACTGTTGCTGTCTTTGGCTCTACCAAAAAGATTTCTCTTCCTTTCCCGTTTCCCTGAACAATTATCACCTTTAGCAGGAAGTAATGGAAAATGTCTAAGATGAGAACAAACAAGCAATGAGCATGAGAACAGCAATATCAACTCAATCCAGGTTTTAACCCTTCCGCCATATATCCAAAATAGAAAGGAAAAAAAACTTGAATTGCTATAACAGGGAATACGTGTTCTTTTCTTTGCTTGTCGATTATAATAGCTTTCAAGTAGCACTCTGCATTTATGACAAATGAAGTAATTTGCTAAATAATCAGTCAGCTCTAAGCTAAATAAACTTGTAATTAGTTATATATATATATATATATATATATATATATATATATATATATACATATACATACACACACACACACACACACACACACACATACATATATATATATATATATATATATATATATATCACACATACACAGTGGATATAAAAAGTCTACACACCCCTGTTAAAATGTCAGGTTTCTGTGATGTAAAAAAACAGACAAAGATAAATAATTTCAGAACTTTTTCCACCTTTATTGTGACCTATAAACAATGCAAATCAGTTGAACAACAAATTGAAATCTTTTAGGTGGAGGGAAGTAAAAAATAAAATAAAAAAATAATTTGGTTGCATAAGTGTGCACACCCTTACACTAATACTTTGTTGAAGCACCTTTTTATTTTATTACAGGACTTTTTGGGTATGAGTCTATCAGCATGGCACATCTTGATTTGGCAATATTTGCCCACTCTTCTTTGCAAAAACATTCCAAATCTGTCAGATTGTAAGGACATCTCCTGTTCACAGCCCTCTTCAGATCACCCCACAGATTTTCAATCGGATTCAGGTCTGGGCTCTGGCTGGGCCATTCCAAAACTTTAATCTTCTGGTGAAGCCATTCCTTTGTGGATTTGGATGTATGGTTTGGATTGTTGTCATGCTGAAAAATGTACTTCCTCTTCGTGTTCAGCTTTCTAGCAGAAGACTGAAGGTTTTGTGCCAATATTCACTGGTATTTGGAACTGTTCATAATTTCCTCTACCTTGCCCCTGTTCCAGCTGAAAAAAAAAAACAGCCCCAAAGCATGATGCTGCCACCACCATGCTTCATGGTGGGCATGATGTTCCTTTGGTGATGTACATGTGTTGTTTTTGTGCCAAACATATCTTTTGGAATTATGGCCATAAAAATAAACCTTTGTTTCATCAGACCAGAACACATTGTCCCACATGCTTTTGGGAAAGTTTAGATGTGTTTTTGCAAAATTTATCCGGGCTTGGATGTTTTTTCTTCATAAGAAAAGGCTTCCATCTCGCCACTCTACCCCATAGCCCAGACATATAAAGAAAACACAGAGATTGTTGTCACATGTACCACACAGCCATGTGACAACAATCACAGCTTTTTTAATGTTGCTGTAGACCTCCCGGCAGCCTCCATGACCAGTTTTTGTCTCATACTTTTATAAATCTTGGAGGGACGTCCAGTTCTTGGTAATGTCACTGTTGTGCCATATTTTTACTTGATGACTGCCTTCACTGCGTTCCATGGTATATATATATATATATATATATATACATACACACACACACACACACACACACACACAGTGCCTTGAAAAAATATTCATACCTCTTGAAATTTTCCATATTTTGTCATGTTACAACCAAAAATGTAAATGTATTTTATTGGGGTTTTATGTGATAGTCCAACACAAAGTGGCACATAAATGTGAAGTGGATAGAAAATGATAAATGGTTTTCACATTTTTTTACAAATAAATATCTGAAAAGTATGGCATGCATTAATATTCAGCCCCCATTACTCCGATACCCCTAACTAAAATCTAGTGGAACCAATTTCCTTCAGAAATCACCTAATTAGTAAATAGAGTCCACCTGTATGTAATTTAATCTCAAATCTGACAGGCCAAGCAAGGAGAGCATTCATCAGAGAAGCAGCCAAGAGGCCCATGGTAACTCTGGAGTAGCTGCAGAGATCCACAGCTCAGGCGGAAGACTCTGTCCACAGGAAAACTATTAGTCATGCACTCCACAAATCTGACCTTTATGGAAGAGTGGCAAGAAGAAAGCCATTGTTGAAAGAAAGCCATAAGAATTCCCGTTTGCAGTTTGCGAGAAGCCATGTGGAGGACACAGCAAACATGTGGAAGAAGGTGCTCTGGTCAGATGAGACCAAAATGGAACTTTTCGGTCTAAAAGCAAAACGCTATGTGTGGCGGAAAACTAACATTACACATTCACCTAAACCCACCATCCCCACCGGCAGCATCATGTTGTTGGGATGCTTTTCTTCAGCAGGGAAAGGGAAGCTGGTCAGAGTTGATTGAAACGATAGAAGGAGCCAAATACAGGTAAATCTTAGAAGAAAACCTTTTAGAGTGTTCAAAAGACTTGAGAATGGGGCGGAGATTCACCTTCCAGCAGGACAACAACCCTAAACTTACAGCCAGAGCTACAATAGAATGGTTTAGATCAAAGCATATTCATGTGTTAGAATGGCCCAATCCAAGTCCAGACCTAAATCCAACTAAGAATCTGTGGCAAAACTTGAAAATTGCTGTTCACAGACACTCTCCATCCAGTCTGACAGAGCTTGAGTTATTTTGCAAAGAAGAATAGGCAAAAATTGCACTCTCTAGATGTGCAAAGCTGGTAGAGACATCCCCAAAAAGACTTGCAGCTGTAACTGCAGTGAAACATGGTTTTACAAAGTATTGACTTGGGGGGCTAAATACAAATGCATGCCACACTTTTCACATATTTATTTGTAAATTAAGAATTAAGGCAGTCCTGAAGGAAAAAGGGGGTCCAACCTGGTACTAGCAAGGTATACCTAATAATGTGGCCGTAAGTGTGTGTAATATAAATAAATATATATATATATATATATATATACACATACATGCGCACACACACACACATCTATCTCTCAAGCAGTGACATCAAATGGCCCCATTCATTTACTGGCTGGGAATCCTGGCAGGGAAAGAACTGATTGCCTTATTTGGACAATGACATCACCTGGAGGACCCCGCCACTTTATTTACATTTAGCGGCTGGGATTGGTAGATGTTATTAGTGGCAAATGTAGCAACATGATCAAATGTTTCTGTCGGTCAGCGGATTTTATCTTTTGGTAATCGTTAATCATTATGATTGAAGATGGTTTGGATTGCTGGACCACGTGATTCATGATGAATTTACATAGTGAGACATTTTTGGGGAATTTTTAATTAAAGGACCAAATGTGAGCCTTTATTTACACTTTTCACTTTTTTGTGTGATTTAGTAGGGGATCCTATGTACCTCTTACTCATTCACATAGAGGGAGGCTGGTATTAATTGGAGTTTACAGATTCCAAAAGCCCCACACCCACATAATCCCACAACCACTGGACCAGGGTGCTTCACCAGAGGGGTGAGGAGGAGAGGTTCCCCTGACAAGGTACCCCCCCCACCCATGTTGAGGGCATGCAGCCTGGTATGCTCTCTCCTTTCCTTGACAGCCAGACTGTATACGTCGATAAGGGTCTGGTATCATTTTTGGGAGGAACGTGCGTTTTTTTTTTGGTATACCAGACATTGCATGAATATTGGTGGTGCCCCACACTGTTTTTTTTTCCTTGTGTGGCCTTCCTGTGACACACATACCAGACCCTCATTTTAGCAGACTTTGTTGATCCAGGCATTTTAGCAGGTGGTGAATATTGGATCCATTTAAATAGAATTGTTCACAGCGGTGAAAGCTTGGGAAACCTACATATGAACAGTTTTTTATAATTTATTTAATTTTCTTTTTTCATAAATTGTTTTATGGAATGTATAATTATGCTGCACTATTTTCACAAAATTAATATTGCAGTAGGTGTGGTGTATCACTATAAGTGTTCAGAAGCTGTGTAGACACATATAGGTAGATTCAGAAAGAGTTAGGCCGGCTTATCAGTAGATAAGCCGACCTAACTCCGAATCTACGCCGCCGTATGTTTAAGCGTATGCTCAAACAGAGATACGCTTAAACATATCTAAGATAGGCCGGCTTGCGCCGGCCTATCTTAGATTGCAATTTTTCGGATAGCCGCTAGGTGGCGCTTCCATTGCGGCCGGCGTAGATTATGTAAATGAGCTTGTACGCCGATTCACGAACGTACGCCAGGCCGCCGCAGTCGAATTACGTTGTTTCCGTAAGGCCTATGAGGTGGAATAACAATGTTAAAGTATGGCCGCCGTTCCCGCCGCGAGGTTTGAATTTTTTACGTCGTTTGCGCAAGTCGTCCGCGAATCGGGAGTTACGTCGTTTACGTCCACGTCGAAATCAATAGGCCCGTACGGCGTACTTAGCCGCAATGCGCACTGGGAAATGTAGGTGCCCGGCGCATGCGCAGTAGCAAAAAACATAAAAAAACGTGAGGTCAAGCCTCATTTCCATACAACACGCCCCCCTCCAACCAATTTGAATTAGGCGCCCTTACGCCCGCCGCGATTACACTACGCCGCCCTAAGTAAGGAGGTAAGTGCTTTGAGAATATGTACTTTCCTCTCTTACTTAAGGCGGCGTAGTGTAAACACACTAGGCTACGCCGAGCTTAGTTTTGCGCGCCCCTACCTGAATCTACCCATAAGAGGGTTATTTTTGTTGTTTTTTTTCTCACGTCATTATAGGAGTAATTTATTAGTATTGTGGTGCTGATTGTTTTTCTCACAATCCTTCTGTATGTAGTAGGTTGTGAAGCAAGGTGGGTGCAGAGTAGTTAAAGTTATTGGGTGCCGGACACTTCTTGAATGCAAAAGAAAGTTTATTTCTCTTAAACTTTTTGGAGGAGAGAGGGTTAGGGCCAGCACACCCTTAGGTAGTTGCCAGATTAATTGACAGACTTCAATAGGAGGACAGCCATGCAGGGAAAGGCATCCAGCAAGACGTCACATCTGTATGTGCAGGAATGCTGTCTCCTATGGCAACAGTATTTAACAGTTCCTAACACAAAGCTAAACAGTTCCTTTCTATTCCACTACAATCACTCCTTGTAGTTCTTCAGCCCACTGAGCTCCCGGAATCTCACTAGACCCACTGATTCACAGACACTGAATCCCTTGAGCTCCTTCAATCATCTTGTGGTATCTTCCTCAAGCATCACCCCCGTGGCTGAGTCCCTGGCTTGATACCCACTGAAGTTTCCTGATTCTTCACCATCCCCAGAGTGAGACTGCTGCTCCGGTACTTGCTTCAGTTACTCACTGTGGTCCTTGGTAATTAGGCAGATAGCTCTCTTGCTTCTGGATAGGCCCTCAGACAGCCTAGCAGTCAGATGTGCCTGGGATAGGCCCAATCTCTGGCCTAGCAACGCGGGCAATACAACACACATCCACCCAGACAGCCGTTCAGGTGGCACAGAACATAGATCACCTGACTCCACCCGAATATATAGGCTATCCCAGCAGGCCAAGGGATTTAAGAAAACCCTTGCCCATTGGCTGAGATACCCCATGTACCCATAACCTGACCTTGCGTTGCCCTTCTCGTATCTAGTACCACCAAGTACCCGGCCACCTAGTGGTAGAAGAGAAAGGTGCAACAAGGCCAAACTTAGGTAAAAATCAATAGATCTCTAACAATCAAGCAGGATAATTATTCCTGTAAATTTGTGAGGAGCAACCTTGCCCCAACTCCAGGGTGCTACACAGGGAATATCCAATTAACCCCTGAGGGATCAGGAAGAAGTTTACTTCTCACCTTCTGGAGCATATTGGACCAAGCTTTAAAGTTTTTTTTGTTTTTTTTGCATTTATGTGAATAACTGGGTATGAAATTTGGTATTTTTTCAATCTAACTATGTAACCATGTATATTTTTAACCCTCATTAAGGGTATTATCTTTACCAGACCATCATTTATGATAATCCTCAGCTTCTTTTTTGACAATCAGGACTATGTGTCTGAAACTGTCATTTACCGGTCAGTTGAAACAGCATTCTTTTTCCTTGTAAATGCCAGTCTTGCTGTAATAGGTTGTATACATCACACAGGTGTGCCACTTCATAGGCAAGTTCACCCCCAGGTGTGATATTTAAGCAAATTCAGCGGTTTTAACATTTTACTTAATGCTTTATTTAACGTAACCCAGTAATGCTCGGCTCATTCCCTAACACACACACATATTCAAGTTAACTTTCAAGTAATAACTTATTGAATGCGAAAGTATGAACCTCATTGATAGCTGTAAATAAACACTTGTTTATTTTGCAAATGAATCCATATGCCATTGAGAACTAAAGCATGCTCCTCATAAACTCATATGACAAAGCTTACTAATACGCAGTAACTAAAGGTCAATGTCTCACAGATCATCCTGAATGTTGTAATTCAGAAACAAACAGTAGCTCTATATTTCCTTTAGGACACTATTGTGGCAGTTTTTTTTTTTTCTTGATTTACTCTGCTGACAACAATGGAGGGCCAGGTGTTAATAGCTGTACTTGCTACATAGGAAACATAAATGGGTCTTGGGCAGTATAACCATGTTTTCTCATAAGGAATAATACAGAAATTGTGTTAGGCAGTTTGGTATACATTTTTCATACCCAAAAACCTAGAATGCTGTCTGGGGGTGTTTTTGATGAACACAGAAATGTTTGGGTACCTAATACATGTGGTAACATCAGGACCCAATGTTGTCCTTAATTTTACATTTCAAATTTTTCAAAACTTAATAGTATACCTTTAACCCTACTAGCACCACTCTTCAAAACACATTAATTTGCCAATTTATAGGTGGAGCCCTGTCTTTGTAACATTGACATGGCAGACAAGGCTTATCCCTTCATATACAATGGCACTTTAAAAGGTCTCATTAAAATGTGTGATGTGCATAGGGTTTGTGGGATCATTGTTTTTCCATATTAAAGTCTCAAACAGGGGGGTCCAAAAGTAACAGAAACGTTTCAAATTGAATAAAACTACAAACTAGTGTAAAATGTAAGCAGACCAGGCAAAAACAAAATTGTAATCCATTTCATCATTTTAGCACAGGCGGTAAAATTAAAATACATTGGGGGAGATTTACTAAAACTGGTTCACACAGC
The DNA here is from genome assembly GCF_905171775.1 of Rana temporaria. Taxonomy (NCBI): domain Eukaryota; kingdom Metazoa; phylum Chordata; class Amphibia; order Anura; family Ranidae; genus Rana; species Rana temporaria. The sequence goes on from NC_053496.1 coordinate 93,050,983, forward strand.
ATCTGGTGCAGCTGTGCATAGTGGGCCCTGAGGACAGGGTTGGCGACCACTGCTCTAACTGATACATCTGCAAGAGAGCTTGTTCTTTTGAAAAACAACAGACTTACTGGCCAGTTTACCAGATGAAAACAGAGGAAAGAACGCTCAAAAAAGAAAACCAATGCAGCCATCACATCTAAGAATTGGTAAGCTGCAATATAATAAATGTTTGCCTTTAGGTTTATTACTGCTTTAATCAATTTAAAACAGCAATGCAACAAGCATTATTTGAACAGTAGAGATATTAGTAATCACAGTTCATCACTAAACCCTTGGCCCAAGCTTCCTAAAAGAATAACACGTGGCTTTTTAAATAAAGCCATTTTTATCACAATACGGGCTTTCATAATACATGTATCAGCATTAGTAGGCTGTATAAATGCTGATTTTTTTCCTAAATACATTTTAAAAGATGAAGCCACTTACCCAATGGAGTCACTGAGCCGAGTTTGGAGTAGAAAAAGAAAGTAAAAAGAAACAGCATTGTAACAGCCTTTGTGCAAACGGGAAAATAGGACTTGGACCTTTTTGCGCAGAGATTTTAAGGAGATGATCTGCTTTCTCCCTAGATCTGCAGTATATAGAAGATTTTGTTTTCCTTATTTATCGCTATGACCCCTTCTTTATCATGTCCAGTGGACACATTATCAGAAGGAAGTTGATGAAATGGGCCAAGCCTCTGACCTTTCTAGCCAAGTTCTGCCATGTAAACAAGGATATTTTTACTGATTGATCCTCAAGCTTCATCCTCCCATTGTCTTCACAGGCTGGAATTCTGAAAATGATACAGGCTTATCCGAAGGGGAACACAGGGGATGGACTTTCAGGAGACAGCTCATTAAACCGAAGTTAGCCCTTCCGTTTGTCCTGCTAAATCACATGCTCGAAACACCTTCCATCTCCAATTTTAGAATATTGGCAGCCCCAAACTGTCCTTCTAATTTACCGTCAGGGAAGTTGGAGAAGCATTTTTTTCTATTATGAACACACTAAAGTTTAGACAATGACGCACTAATCTCACACTAATCTTAAAGTGTAACTTAATATAAAAAGTAAAGATTTGCTATCTTATAGGGAAGATCTAGAAATGGTAATCTTGCCTGAGCAGTGCTCTGAAAAATCTATAATTTGCCTTGAATTCCTCTTGAAAAATAGCAAGCCATCGTTGTGTCTTGAGGCTCATAGCTATATCTGCAGTACACGATTTCCTAAGACACTGCTGCCACGAATGCTTGTTACACTAGAATGAGATTTGGTGATGTCACTACTGTATTGCTCACTATTTTTGCTGGAAAGTTGTATCTGAGAACCTGCAGTGAAAGGATCTCCCTTCTTTGACTTTACCACTGATGAGCACTGAATCTATATATTTCTCTGTCCACCACTATCCACATACTTCACTGGCGACCGATGACCAACACTGCACCCACGCATTTCTCCAATAACAACTACCAAATTAATACACTCTGCTGACCACCATGACATGCACTTTCCCCTTAGACACCACTGCACTTCCCTATTGACCAACACTGCATCCAGACAACAAGGGAAGAGGCGCCTCTGGGTGCAATAGTTTTAACACAATTTATTAAAAGCACAGACAATAGTCACTCACATTTAGGTTGTATAAAGCAGGAATGTAAAAAATCCCAAGAAAGGGAGAAGTGGGTGTCATCCGGTCCGCCGTTTACTTCCTGGTCCTTGCATCCCCGGTGACGTCATCACCCCTCGCCTCGCTCTGGATTTTTTACATGCCTGCTTTACACCACCTAAATGTGAGTGGCTATTATCTGTGCTTTTAATAAATTGTGTTAAAAATATTGCACCCAGAGGCGCCTCTTTCCTTGTTGTCTTCCTCTAGAATTGGAACATGGTCTCCGTTCCCCGTGATGACAGCCCTGAGAGCATACCCCTATCAATTCTTACCACACCTCAGACTTTTATCCTATTTTAATTTGCATCGTCAGAAGCTTGGACTTACTGCTTACTGACATTGTTCCACACTCCGTGTGTTCATTTTGCTGGCTTGATACCTGTTGCACTGGTTTCGTTGCGCATTTTTTACTTGTTGTACTGCAACACTGCATCCACACAATTCTTCACTCACCCACTGCACTTCTACACTGCATTGACCTTATTGTTAAATATCTAGGTATGTTTCTGTGTAGAAACAGTCTCTTCACTGCCTTCTTGTCTGCTTGCACACGTATGACTGTAAAGTGGGTAAGAAGATGTAACCCTTTAAGGGTCTTAGACGGCAGCATCTGGTATTCTGCAGCATGGAGGTCGGGGAATATACTATCTACCTGTAAAATGTGCCCGGAATTATGCAACTCCAAACTACATTCGACTCCATTATGCCACTTGAGAGCAACAGGCAAAATGCTTGCAACTAATCATCAGTGATGCCTCATACACACTGCCATGACAGTTTTTCACCAGGAAAAACGGCCGTGTGTATGCTAAATTGCAGTTCTCCCGGCAGGAATGTTCTCGATTTTCCTGCCGGGATTCCCAGTGTTTTTTTTCTTTGCAGTTTTCCAATGGTAAACACTGCGAGGCAGTGCCGATGGAGCATACACATGGCCAGGATTCCCGACCAAAGCTCTTATGGCAGTTTTCCTGTCGGGAAACCCGGCCGTTTGTAGGGGGAAAAAGCTACCGAGCAGGTTCGCGGTTTTCCTGGCTGACTTTTTACCGCCAGGAAAAAAACTTTTTTGTCGTTTTTCAGAACCTGAAAAATTATGTGAAGCCCACACACGATCATTTAAAAACTACATTTTTTTCATGCCGAAAAATGATCGTGTGTACGCAGCATACGTTTTGGTTTGGTTGGGTCTGTGACAACTCATTGCTTTTATTTATTTTTGTCATTAAATAAAACACTAACAACCAGTAAATCACTTGAGGAACAGTAATGATTTTCTGAAACCATTCCCTAATGATTTTCTGAAATTAATTGTAATTGAAATGCCATCAGCTGTATTTTCTGGACATTTTCACTTTATAATTATCCCCCAAGCTGTGTTTCACTGTGCCTGACTAGTAAACTAAGAAATTAGCTACCCCAGTGAATGTTATTTGGAAACTATAACAAGAGTGATGCATGTTGAGTTATATCTTCCAAATAACATTCACTGGGGTAGCTAATTTCTTAGTTTACTAGATACAATGCATTAAATCATAGGATTTTTTTATATTGTCTATAATGAAAGCTGTATCTCTCCTGAAGGGTATGGGAGCTGTCATTACTAAAAATGCTAGTTACTTAAAGTCATTGACCTGGAACAAGCATGCAACCAGTAAAGTGTTAGCAGTGTGCGACATGCTCCCACTGTCTCTCTCCCGCAGCTGCTGCTCAACCAATTGTCCTTCCTCGGCCTGAGCATTGGGGGTTGTCAATGGCCAGATTTGGGATATGTCCTTATTGCTAGGCGCTGCCTGTTCCTCGGCTTTTCCCCTGGCTAAAGCGCAGTGGTGCTATTTTTGAGGAGCACCACAAACCCACAGCTTGTCTTGTGATAGCATTTGCTACCTGGCTCTTGAACCTTATCTTGCCTATTCCTGTAAGTCTTGTCATCTCTGCATTCTCCTGTTGCTTCATTTGGCTATTGAATTACTATGTCTGATTGCCGCCTGTCCAGACTCTCTTTTGGATAACAGATTACTCTCTCCGCTTAGCACCTGCTCTGACACGTGCTTGGATAATGAATTCTGCCTCTATCCACTGCCAACTAATCCTGACCACTGTATGTTTGGCATCCTACCTAAAAATAAAAAAAATATTTCCCCAGTGCCAAGAATGGGAAATATAAACAATGAATTTTAAAAATTAGCAAATAAATAAAGACAATGATTCAGACCAAAAATTATACAGACCTAAATTGAGGGGGGGGGGGGGGGTGGTTGACAGGTTCTTATGAGCGGTAAACCCTTCTAAATAGACAAATGGAACTGATGACCTAGGGGTACTGCTGCCAAAATGGAGGTAGGACTCCATCTGTAAAACAAAATTGAGGGGAAGAGAGGAAGACAGCAGGACCACTCTAGTGTAGTAAGTTCCAGCAAGGTTTAATTACAAAGAAAAGTTTAAAATTAACACTCACAAAAGTGTAAAAAAACATTTTATATATACACAGTATATATGATCTTGGTCTCAGACCACGGGACATTGTTCCAGTAATACATGTCTGCTTGTCTTCGGTGCAATGCTGGCAGCACTCATACGTTTATTGACCAAAGACAACCTTTGGATATGATGCTGAGCACATGCACTCAACTTCTTTGGTCGACCATGGCGAGGCCTGTTCTGAGTGGGAACCTGTCCTGTCCTGTTAATGGTCTTGGTGACCGTGCTGCAGCTCAGTTTCAGGGTCTTGGCAATCTCCTTATAGCCTAGGCCATCTTTATGTAGAGCAACAATTCTTTTTTTTCAGATCCTCAGAGAGTTCTTTGCCATGAGGTGTCATGTTGAACTTCCGAAGTCCAGTATGAAAGAGTGATTACACCAAATTTACCACACCTAATCCCCATTCACACCTGATATACAAGCTGTACACTCACTACTTTACATTGTTGCAAAGTGACATTTCTTCAGTTTCTTATATTTATGGTTCTCCGGCCAATCCATGGGGGGTTGTTTAGTCGGTGTGAGAGAGCCCATACATATTCTGAAGCCTGGCAGCAGTTGACAGAGTTCTAGGGTCCAGCCTTCTAGAGACGACCCCTGTGCTGGGGGCTATGTCCCTGGGGAAGAGAAAGACAAACAGATAGAAAGCTGAGGAGTCCTGTCAAGACATCAAGGCTTAGCTGTTTGGGCCTACCGAAGAGAGCCTGGGTCAGATTCTGGATAGAGCAAGGAGAGCAGATGTGAGGAAGCTTCACTATTCTGGGACTAAGTGCTTGATCCAGCTACACAGTGATGAAGTGACTGTGGGGTGTTTCACCTTACAACCCCAGTGCAGTGCAGCCAAGAGTTGTGCAAGACAGCCAAGAGTGTGCCATACTGCTTAAGTGTGCCCAGTGCAACCAGGAGCAGTGCAATACAGCCAGGAGTTGTACAAGTCAGCCAAGAGACAGTACAGTGCAGCCTAATGTTGTGCAATAAAGCCTGCATTTTGTACAGAACAGTCAGCAGCCTAGCAGTCTTCAAGTTCTACAGTTTGGGGTATCCCATGCTCCCTATCCTCATCCAAGTTCCTGCTCAAAAAGAAACCCATAGACTGATTCTTGAGCCAAAGGAAGAATGATGAAAATGCTAGGTTCCTGACTGCGTATGTGTGAGTGGATAAATGTCTTCATGACAAAATTAATATTCGGTTACCCATTGTTATCTGTCTAACTGAAAACACACAGCATAACTCACTTCTGCCAAAAAAAGGAAAGGTAAATGTCCATTCCAAAAGTCCAGGTCTATTAAAACATTCCATTGCTCACCACATTCTTTTTTTTTTTTTTTTTTAACCTTAGGCACTTATACATCTTACTTTCTGATCTTCTTGTCCTGTCCTCAGCTCTTTATCTAATCTTACTGTACAGACCAAAGTTTCCTTGGGATGGTTTTTTTTTGACTTGCAAAATATATTACCACATTATAACTTTACCGATAAGTGCAGGTTTCTAACCTCAAAGACTACTGCTACAATAACAATTTTTCTTATCTTTGTGGATTTACCTAATCTTTCACTGCTGTGATCTTCCTTTTTTCTTTACCTGTTTTGTGGTTAAGTATAGGTTTGTATGCCATCTTATTGCTAAATATTTTATCTAATGTGGTTTTAGCCCATGTTAATACTGATCCGACGCGAAAGTCGCGCCCCTTTCAATCAGACTTTGCCCTGCGACTTCGTTTCTACATCGATCCAACTTTAATTAACAGGATCTGACTTGAGATGAGTGTGACTTGGGTTTGCAATGGATTTCCATGACAAATTGACAAAAAAAAACAGCATCAGCCCCCCCCCCCCAAAATTCATACCAGTCCCTATCCGAGCATGCAGCCCGCCAGGCCAGGAAAGGGGGGGCAAGCGCCCCCCCCTTCTGAGCCATACCAGGCCACATGCCATCAACATAGGGGAGGGTGGTTTGGGGCAGGGGGGCTCTGCTCCCCACCCCAAAGCACATTTTCCCCATGTTGATGGGGACAAGGGTCTCTTCCCCACAACCCTGAGCTATGGTTGTGGGGGTCTGCGGGCAGGGGACTTATCAGAATCTGGAAGCCCCCTTAAAGAAAAGGGGTTCCTATGTGAATACCTATGGGGCACATAGTACCCTACCCATTAACCCAAAGAAAATCAGTATAGTGTAACAAAAAACATGAGGCAGCTTTTGACAAGTCCATTAATAAAAATGAATAATATCCTCTGATGTAGTTCCAACATCAATCATGTCATGGGAAAGTAGAACAATGGCGGGACTATAGCGGTGCATGCAAAAACCAGTAAAGGAAGATAGAACAAATAATATAAATTTTAATGATTTATTAAAAAATAGAGTAGCGTCAGGTTGTAAGGCATATCATAGACTTCACAGGAGCCCACTACACAACTCAACAACCTGATCAAGAGTACAAAGTTAAAAGGTTCCCATAACAGACATCAGTACTATAACAGAGATCGCAACCCGGTTGGTAAACCCTATATATTTCGCCCGGTCAGGCTTCTTCAGGGGTGGTTGAGATCAGAGTTTGGATTCTGATAATGACATACAGAGAAAGAAAGTTAACGATTTATACATAGAAACATTAAATATACATAAACAATAAATAAAGTCGCTCTGCCAGTGTATATCACATAATGCCCACCTGCTGGTCCGTAGTGGGAGTAAAAAGACAACAGGGTGCGTGTATACCCTGGTTCCATCACATGCCTGAAAAATCAGGCCGGATGAGCACAAGTTGACAGCCACAGGGATAACCTAGGCAGGAAAAAGTGAGGAGCTGCTGCAGATGGAATTCACACAATTTATTAAGGATCGACCTGAAGTCACCTACCGCAGAGCACCATCTCTACGGGACAAACTTGTTCAGAGTCATCACAATCCCCTAGAAAATTCTCCACACATAATCAATGGCACCTTCTCATGTAAGGGATGCCACATGTGTCCTTTTATCTTAAGTGGATCGACAGTCGTCCTGCCTGGTGGACGTACCCACACCATTCGGCATCGGGTCACATGCCAGACTGTCGGCGTGGTGTATCTGGCCAAATGCTTGTGTGGGTGCTTCTACGTAGGCAAGACGAAAAGACCTTTCCACAAACGTATATCGGACCATATTGCACCTATACGGAAAAAACTGTCCACCACTGCCATTAGCCGGCATGTGGGACATGAGCACAATTTCGAGCCCACCATGGTGAAATTCACTGCCCTGGAACATGTGCCCACACGTTAGGGGTGGGGGCATTGATCGCAGTCTTCTGCAACTTGAAACTAAATGGATACAAACTCTAAACGCCACCCATTACCCAGGACTGAACGAATATATCAGTTTTAAATCTTTCCTGTAAGGGCTACCTATTCTATGTGTCTCAGTTCCACTATCCCTGTGCTCTATTGATTGGCTTGCCACGCTTTCATCGGGCGACCGCCCGGGTTGCTCCAGCATGAAATATATGATGCTTGTCACTCTGCATCATCTGTCCGCTTTGCTCTCTTTTCCCTTTCTTTGGGTACCTGGCTCCTCCTTCTTTTCTCTTTCTCTCTGTCTTTTGCCGCCTCTCCCCTCCCCCTCCCCCTTCCTCCCTCTTTTTCCTTTTCTCTATCTTCTGTTTTCCCCTTCCCTTTCCGTCCCTTTTCTTGTCTCCCCCTCCCTTTATATGCTCTACCTTTTTCCCTGATCTTTTCCCCTCTTCTTTTCCTTCCTTTTCCTTTTCTTTGTCTGTTTTCTTTCTTTGGCTATTTTGGCATTTTGCTAATCAATGTATGTGTATGAATTATTATTTTTTATACGAATGCCCCAGATATGTTTGATCTTAACTATTATTCTGATTTATAAATATTACCTATCTGTGTGAACTTTGTTGTGAATCGCTCTGCCACTGTATATATGCCCTTGCCACCCTGCCTACATCCATGCTGGTTTTTTTTCAATGGCCCTGCCTTTCTAAGTTATGGGTCATGATATATCCTTTTATATACCGAGTTGCTATTCCTTTGCCCTTTGGATAATCCTATATTATTCTGCAGGATTTGTGATGCTGCTGCGGTTGTTTTTTCACCTTTTGTCCCCTTCCATTTGGACACTCAAGGGCTTCACTGTGTGAGCCCGTTTTTGTCAGTGTCTCTCTCTCTCCCCCCTGATCGCTGGCTCCCCGCCCTCTCCATCGGCGATCTGGCCACTCCCGGCTCTTGGACATTGGCTTTCCTCTGTGCCTATGGGCTGCTCCGCTGTACGGCGGTGCCCCTCCCCCGGCGCGCTGTGATTGGCCGACCACTCGGCCGTCCACGCCTCCCAACCCAGGGGTTGCTGGGGATTGTAGGCCTCTTGTCCAGCATCAGTGTGGGCGCCTGCGCACTGACACTATGTGTCCGCTCACGCCCGACCGCGCCCCCTCTGACGCACGGACGTGTGGGAGGGGTTGAGGGGTATATCAGGACTCTGTCCTGCTGTGGAGCGTCAGTGTGCTGTACACTCCTGTGGAGCTAACCTGTGCTGCTTAGATTGATTGACCAGGTATCCTCTCTACCATGCCTAAAAGCTGCCTACTATACAAGCCTGTCTCCTCTGTTTGCTCAAACAATTTCTTATGCTCCTTATTAAGTGTCTCCTTCTCTGGTTTTTATAAAAAAAATTATCACTTATAATCTTTTGGTTTGCTGTTATTTTTTAACAAACTCTCTCTCTATGAGTGGATCTTTTTATCCTACTATGGAACAGCTGTATGCTTAAGATCACTATAATTGCTACATTTATATTTACAATACAGAAGTAAACTATCTGTTTCATTTCTCTCTTTTTCTTTTTTCTTTTTTTTTTTTTCCTGTTTTTCTTTTCTTTCTTTCTTCTTTTTGCCTTTTTCCTAAATTTTCTCTTTTTTCTATTTTTTGACATAATATTTGGATCAGCTTGTTACAGATCTGATAAGCCTCCGGTCTCAAGCTAGGCGTATGCCTCCACAGATGCTATACCTGTTTATTTAAGCACTGTGAGTGAACATTTCATCTTATTACTTTCTATAAATATTTTTATTAAGTATTCTATAATAAATACTGATATCACTACTCTTCTCCACAGTTGGCTACTCTGTCTCTGGGTGCCGCCCCTTGCCTCTCCGATGGTTGGGGATTGTGTGAATTCCATCTGCAGCGGCTCCTCACTTTTTCCTGCCTAGGTTATCCCTGTGGCTGTCAACTTGTGCTCATCCGGCCTGATTTTTCAGGCATGTGATGGAACCAGGGTATACACGCACCCTGTTGTCTTTTTACTCCCACTACGGACCAGCAGGTGGGCATTATGTGATATACACTGGCAGAGCGACTTTATTTATTGTTTATGTATATTTAATGTTTCTATGTATAAATCGTTAACTTTCTCTGTATGTCATTATCAGAATCCAAACTCTGATCTCAACCACCCCTGAAGAAGCCTGACCGGGCGAAATATATAGGGTTTACCAACCGGGTTGCGATCTCTGTTATAGTACTGATGTCTGTTATGGGAACCTTTTAACTTTGTACTCTTGATCAGGTTGTTGAGTTGTGTAGTGGGCTCCTGTGAAGTCTATGATATGCCTTACAACCTGACGCTACTCTGTTTTTTAATAAATCATTAAAATTTATATTATTTGTTCTATCTTCCTTTACTGGTTTTTGCATGCACCGCTATAGTCCCGCCATTGTTCTACTTTCCCATATATAAATTTGGGATGAGGTGCTTTTGTTAAAAATACTATTTTCCAGTCTAGACCAGCCAGATCCTATCCCCCTTTTTCCATCAATCATGTCATCTTCCTCCACTGCCACCGACCAGATGAAAAAAATGCTCCTCTCCTGACGAATACTCCTTCCGTTCTGGCAGCTTCAGTGTCTGACTGTTCTTATATTGCTATGGGGCGTGGCCATGCAGTGACTTAACTCGGAGACCCTGCCACTTGTGATGTCATGAACCCATCATGCCCAGGTCCATGACATCACAAGGGGTGGGGTCTCCAGTTATGTTACCGCACGGTCATGACCCATCGCTATATAAGAACTGTCAGACTCGAAAGCTGCCAGAATGGCTGAAGCATTTGTCGGGGAAGGACCGTTATTTTTTTTTAAATCAGGACGGTGGTGGAGGAAGATATTGGATCTACATCATTTTTAATAAAGAACTTGTCAAAAACTGCCTATTTTTTTCCGTTACACTACACTTTTTTCGGGGAGGGGGGTGGGGGACTGGGTAGGGGTACTATGTACCCCATACCGATTCCCATAGAGGGGTGGTCAGGATCTGGGGCCCCTCTCTTAAATGGGGGTTCCAGATTCCAATAAGCCCCCTGCCTACAGACCCCCACAACCCAGGGTTGTGGGGAAGAGACCCTTGTGACCATCAACATGGGGACACAGTGCTTTGGGGTGGGCTGAAATCATACAGAAGTGTGACGTAGTGCAGGAAACTTTTCCAAAGTCAGAAAGACACAAGTCAGACCAGTTCAGACAGCTCTCATAGGGAAACGTTGATTTTTTTAACATGTCATGCAACTTGTGCTCTCAAAGTCGGAGCAATTGTCGCACAAGTGTGAACCGGACCTTAAACGAAAGAATGAAAAAAAAAACCTGCATTGCTGAGGGTAGACAGATCATTCTAAATGAATTAACTTCCTTTCCATAACGCATTGTAACGCATGTGAGGTTACGCACTGCAACAGTGGGAGTCTGACCACACCACATTCCGGTGTAAACAGGCTCTTAAAGTGAGCTTGTCCTTTATCAGCAATGATTTATGAATCTATATATATGATATAGAAAACCATAAGAAAGTATACACACACAAAAGTGTGCGTCCAAATGCTTCTGTTTAGCATGTGTACCAACTCAGACCAATTTCTTTCAAGTATATGTGGTCACTACAAGTAAATTACCTGTATGAACTGTATATAACTGATAGCTTCAGAGGAGTATTTTTGAAATACAGGTGTTTTTTTTGACATACCTAACATGGTCTAGCAGTTCCATAAAAGAACACCAACTTCCATGTATTATTACTTTTGCCCAAGCTGATATCTATAAAGAGAAGCAGCTATATAGCAATGTTACACAAATATCAAATAACCTTTGTCCATTTGGAGATACTTTGAACCAGTGTTTCTCAACCTTGTTTCTGTCAAGGCACCCTTTTTAAATTATGAACAGTCTTGAGGCACCCCATTTTAAAATGTAAAAGTTTTCTAAAAGTTTTACATAATGCAGCAACATCCACAAGTCCAAGTAGGACACCCAATGGTAGAAGCGATTTATACTTCCAAAGCAAATACACTTTTGCAAACTGGTTCTAACTAGTATTCCAATGTTTCCAGCATTCCAAAGGGGTAGGGGAGTGTTAAACAAGGATGGTATGCAGGCGACTGACATCCTCCTTATCAACTTATGATGCCACATTGGTCGTTAGGACACTGGCAGCTAGAAGGTTGTAATGGTGCACAATGAAAACATGTGACTTGGTGTAACTAAAAAGGCACCCTTCAATTTTTAAGCATTTTACAGCAGGTTTGTTTCCCTGTCCTTTAAAGGTGAATAATAAGATATTTTTTAGTACTCAGGGGTTCACACTCATGCAGAATGAGAGATTCAGGGACAGTCCAGTTGGAGAGCAGAGGACTAATTTACAGAAATCTGCGACTGCTAAGTCCTCATTGCTACCCAAAATATGGAGACTAGGAGAGGCTTTGGGTGAGAGAGAGCCTCCAAACCCTGATTACAGGGACTTTGATCCTCAAGGGGTAACCTGGCTGCAGAGGAGGTCTGGAAAGAAGCAGGAAAGAGTCAGCACATTGTCTGTGAGGTAAAGTGGAGTGGTTCACAGCTGTGAGTAGTCTGGACAATCTAGCAACTTAGATGCTGCTTGATGAGCACTTGAGGCCTTGGCCATACCCTCAAAGCAGATGGGAATCCTGTGGGATTATGCGGGACTGGTATATTTGTGGAGAGTCATTATGTTGTCTCAATTAAACCATGATTATGGACTTTTGGCTTTATTTTTATTGAAGAAAGCGATTTTGTTTATTTGTTTTTGAGAGTCCAATAAAGAATGTTACTGATCCCGGACTCTCCATATTACAAAAGCTTGAGTGATAAAGCCACTTTGATTATAATGGCCATGGAATGTGTACAACTAGACCTGAGTTTAAAGAGGAACTGCAGTCTGCTCACATAATGCTATTCTGAAGCTTCCCTCCAACCACTTTGCATGTTATTTTATATATACTGTGATTCTGTACTTGCCAAATATGCTGCAGAAATCTCCCTCCACCAAGTCTGGCTGCAGCCATTTTAACTGTGGGCAGCTGAAGCTGCTGCCTGTTCACTTCCTGGATTTACACAAACACATACTGAGGCACACCTCCAGCTCTCATTGGCCCTCTTATGACTCACCCCCCTCCCTTTCTGGCAAACTCTCACAAGAGAGAGAGAGAGAGAGAGAGAGAGCTGTGCGTGATGTCATAAGCCTAGGCTTTTTACCAGACAAGAAACAGGAAGTGGGCTGTATAAGGTATTAACTGGCAGAAAAATAATGTTTTACTTTCTAAAGTTAAAACAAGGGAAGAAGATTTAATAGAGGGAAAGTTGAAACAAATTACTGAAGGTCTGCTTTAAGCATGCCATATTAGTGTTGATAAAAGTAGAATAGGTTTTGTTAGTGTAGGTAAATTGTCAGGCTTGGCTGGCAGCCAAGCTTGTGTTTTGTTTTATCTGGGTTGGGTGAGTGACCCAGGGAGGGCTGTAAGACTCACAGGCAGCATCTCTGAGACCTCCCCCTACTTCTAGAAACTTCTAGAAACAGAATATTCTATAAGAATGGGAGTGGAGGGGAGGAGGAGCTGTCTGGAATATTCTGAGGGCCCTGCCCAATCCCCAACATTGGGGGAAGAGGAGTTCGGGTGGAAGCTGGAGATGGAGTGTTAGGCTGTTGGTGGCCCTTGAGGGTAGCCCCCTAGTCTGGGGGGGGGGGACGACCTTCTTCACGACACACAGAAGTGTCTTGACCAGAGGCACGGTAGCAAAGTGGGAGGATAGCAGGAGAACACTGCCGGGCAAATCTCTAGGGAGGAAGACAGCCAGGTGGTAAATGTTGCAGTCAAGAGGACTAAGAGGCATGCCTGAGAGGACTCGATGCAAGCAGTCTGGAAGGACTGTGGAGTCTTAGCCATCAGGGCTAGTGAACGGGGCAGCAGCAGTCAGGCAGGTAGTGCCTGGAGAGGTGGTGCTGGGATCAGTAGCCACGGAAGGAAAACAGCTGGGCACTAGGACTTTCTTTTTGCTACACTACCAAAGCAGCCTGAGGTCCCTGACTGCAAGGGGCATTTGCTACTGATCTAACTGATCCTTTGTTGGATCATTCAAACAGTGTCAGCTGGTCCTGGAAGTTGTAGTTCTACAAGCAAGATTGTGCTGGAGGTAGAAGGAGAAGTGTATATACAGATTGTATATAGTTGTGTCCCTGAAGAGTTCCAGTACTTTGATCAGATGGGCGTACCATAATACCCTAAACCCTATCCAAGTTCAATTCCCCTGATAAAATACAAAAACAAAAGCTGCAAAGAGTGATTCTCATCTTCAAAGTGTGGTGGAAAATTCTGTGTGCCTGGCTGTGCAGGGTCAGAGAGACCCTTATTCACCAGTGGCTCCAAGGGGAGTAGTGCTACACTCATATAAATATTAGCATTAGTGGTTCTTTGTGCACCTTTGTGACATACTGTAAATAACTCCCTTGTTATCTAATGTAAAGGGATCTTGACATGTCACCTATTAACATGCTGGCAGCATTCTAGTAAATTGCAGGTGAATATTGATCCAGGGTTTTTCCACAGCATTGGGAACTAAAGCCAAGGGCTAAGATACAGTAGGAGAGCCTATTTTGTTCTGCCTAGAAACAGAAGTGTAGGGAGATATAATAGACCCCCATTTAACTCGGTTATGCATTCATTAAAATTGGTCAATGCATTTTGAATAGTACAAGTCTGTATTTTCATTATTATCCTTTTTTGGTTCTCTACATAGCAAGATTCTGACAGGCAGTCCTGTAAGCCATTCAGGCTTTATGACGTATGCGACATGCACAAAGTTCATTTGCAGTAGGGAGGGAGAGCATAGATTGCCATCCTTCACTAATCAATGACAGGCTTGGAGTGCCCTTACTATTCAATGACAGGCTTCTGTATCGCCATTAAAGAAAAAATTTGTATAATAAAAAATGTAAAAGGTTACTCACCATACACTTTGGCTTAAAGTTGTGTAGTAAACCCCCGAAGGAGCTGCTTTTGTTTGTTCAGTCCGTTACTCTGCCTTCCAACCCCAGTCCCTCTGGCACACCTAGCAATGTTAATAATGGAATAACTCCACAGGAACACACAACACAGTTCTTCTTGAAGTTTACTTGAAGAAAAGTAAAATTCAGGTTAACATTAGTCAGCCAGGACCTGTGTAAGTACCCAGGACTTAGTTGAAACTAGGGTTGTCCCGATACCACTTTTTTGAGACCGAGTACAAGTACCGATACCTTTTTTCAAGTACTCGCCGATACCGATTATCGATACTTTTTTTAATGTCGTGTGACAGTGGCAGTATTTTTTTTTTTTTTTACAATTTTTCGGTTTTACAGTGATTTTCTTTTTCTTTTTTTCGGGGGGGGGGGGGGGTGGATTATCAGTGTGTTTATTTATTTAAATTTTATTTTTAATTTTTTTTTATCATTTATTGCATTTTTTTTTTAATCAGCCCTGTTGGGGGTCTTTGGAGAGATATCAGGGGTCTTAACAGACCTCTGACATCTCCCCTTTAAGACAGAGAAAGGGACTAAGGACACAGATTCCCCAGTGATCACTGACTCTGTACATTCGGAAAAGGTAGGAGCCGGGTTTAGAAGCTCCTACCTCCGAAGGGGGGGAGACCAGCACAGAGGGGGGAGAAGACGGCACGGGGGGAGAGCGCCACGGAGGGGGGATAGGATGGCACAGGGGGAGATCGCCACGGAGGGGGGAGAAGACGGCACGGGGGGAGAGCGCCACAGAGGGGGGAGAAGACGGCACGGGGGAGAGCGCCACGGAGGGGGGAGAAGACGGCACTGGGGAGAAGGCGGCACGGAGCACGGGGGAGAAAGCGGCATGGAGCACGGTGGAGAAGGAGGCACGGAGCACAGGGGAGAAGGCGGCACAGAGCACGGGGGGAGAAGACAGCACGGGGGGAGAAGACAGCACAGAGAAGACTTGCAACTCCCCTGCCGCACCGATCACCCTGACTGCCCAGGTATCGGGTGAAGTATCGGAGCATTCCCCCTGAGTACTTGTACCAATACTAGTATCGGTATCAGGACATCCCTAGTTGAAACAGTTTAAAGAAAACAGTCAGGAACACTATGCAAACAACAAAAGCAATATGTAACAATATGTACAGATTAAATAGACTCCCCAATAACTTTTGGTGTGTGTGGGATGCTGTGGCTAAAGGGGAACCCCAGGCTGGCCTACAATGCTTCTAGTACACACCCAGTAAAATGATCTCAATACCCGTGGTGTGTCCCCTTTAAGAGCAACCGCAGTAATGTCCTGGAGGCAAAGCTTTATTATTATCTTCACCGGCAATGTAGGAGCACTGTGGACAATATTTGGATGTAGCATTCTATGAAAAGCAATAAAGGTTCCTGGGCAAAGCCCCCTCACCAAATCCTGTACACAGTCACACAGTCAGAGGTGCTCCCCTGAGCAATCAATTGATCTTAGATGCAATGGCATACAGTCCTTGAGCTGTTGCATAGTGTCCTTTAGCATGGACAGTCTGTTCCTCTGGGCTGGAGTTGCAGGCTGTGTGCCCCTTGGTAGGCCGCGATCCCACACACACACAGAGTGCAGGAGATGTTCTCCTGATGGGGTGTAGGCAAAAAGAGGCTCTGGACTAGTTCCGCTGGCTTTGTATCTCCTTCCCCACTAGGGTGACCACATTTCCAAACTACCATTCAGGGACACCCTCCCTTTCCTAAAATCAGCTTGTGCTGTAACAAATCACAGCACAGTGATTGGACACAAGAGGCAGGATTTATGATTTCTCCAATCACAAGCAGGGGGCGGAAATTGTGCTCCTCCAGGCATTCCCGGCCAGGACAAGTACTGTCAGTGAGTAAAGCGGTGATGTGGCAGCCTTTTTTGGGGGCATCAGATTGGCCCGGGAATAAAGGTGCCCGGGACAGACCTGCAAAATGCGGGACTGTCCTGGGAAATCTGGGACACGTGGTCACCCTATCCCCCACAGTCCTTTGCTACTGTCTGATGATTGGCTCAGGCTCTTCCAATAGGGAGTTTACAAACAAGCAGTTCTGAGAGTCTGTGTGTGAAGAGAGAAAGGGGCGGTGAAAAAGCCCACACTGCTGCAGCAGACAGCTCTGCCATCATAGATTGGTCTGGAGAAGTACCTGCTACAGTTGCTTCCTGCAAGCGATGGTGAGGACAGGCTTTCTCCTGTGATCCTCAGAATAAGGAGCCCAAATCTGGCATAAAGTCACTAATACTTCACAAAAGAGACTGGTTACTCAGCTTTCCCATGATCTGAGGAGATGCCCCAGTGAGGTCAGCCTTGTTCAGGTAAGCTTGCCAGAAAGTTAGTAATTTTTTTTCATCAGCTTTTTTCCCTTTCACCTAGGGGCATTTTAATGTAACATCCACCATTTACTGCAAATGAGCCAATCTCTGTCATTTAAACCCATGCACCAGGAAGATACCTGCAGTGAATGTTACATTCACTGCCTTAAGTGTTTCTTATTTGAGTGGCTATAAGTGAAGCAGATCTCACATTTAAATGCAGTAGTTGTAAATGAGGTTAGATCCTGGCTCCATTTCCTAACATAAATGCCTGGGTTAGAAATTAAACAGAATTTTAAACTTTAGAACTTACATAAATATGTGAAGATGCAAATACAAACACAAAAAACAAACAGTTTATTACATTTAAAGTTTGGTGGTTCTCCCTGCTATATACTGTATTTCTAAAATGTCAAAATGTTACCAGTCTACTTATGCAGTCTACTTATGCAAGTTTTTCCTTTTGTTGTCGGAAAATTTGAGAGCATACTATCCCACAATTCCGACAACAATTGTCCGATGGAGCTTACAAATGGTCCGATTATCTGACAAAAACCCTGCCATCACACAATTGTTGGAAAATCCAATTGTGTGTACGAGGCTTCAAGCACCTTTCAGATGGGTGTTCTGATCAGTTCGACCTGTCAGTTTTTCAGGTGGACCTGATTGGAAGGTCCATACATTCCTATGGACAAGCGGGTGTAAATGGACTTGTGTCCTTTTACACCCACCTACCTCCAGGCCCGATTTGGTCTGCTAAAAAAGAGGGGAGAGGACTTTGTCCTCTTCTGTTTAGACAAAGCAGATCAGAGGAAGCCCAGTGTAAACGGACAGCGGAGTTCGCGCACTCCTGGCCGCCCATAGAGCAGAGCTGGCAACAGTGGCGGTGCATCCATAAGGGGCACATGGGCACCACCATGTCTCTCTTGGCACCCTTCTATCACCATGGATAGATTCATGCATTACATGAATCTATTGTTCACTGCTGACACCCCCTATTCAGGTGTCCATCCCCTTTTCGGGCGCTGGGCACCTGAATTACAGTGGCGGAGGTGTTTTTTGGAAGCACCAGCCATAGGATCTAATAGGCGCCCAAAAAGGTGAACGGCGGGTGTCATGCAGTGCGTTTGCTGTTCACTCAGGGTTGTGTTAGCAAAGTGAATGAAGTGAAGGAAGGAAACACTGAACCGCCTCTCAGCCATACAGGTTGCCAGGTCTGTCACCTGATTGGCTGAAACGTCAGGCGCTGTGATTGGACGCCTGAGAGAGGACGGAGGACGGAAGTACCGGGCAGCATTTGATGGAGAACAGTAGCAGCAATTGATGGGCACACTGGCAACGTTTGATGGGGCACAGTAGCGGCAATTGATGGGTACACTGGCAACATTTGATGGGGCACAGTATCGGCAATTAATGGACACACTGGCAGCATTTGATGGAGCACAGTAGCGACAATTGATGGGCACACTGGCAGCAATTGATGGGTACAGTAGAAAAAATATGGTAAGATGGCGCACGATTATTAGGGTATAAATAACAGTATTCAATAAAATGGTATTATATGGTCCATAAATAAATTAATGAATGCTAGAGTATAGTCCAATGTCCAATAATGATCCAATCGATAGTCCAAAGACAAATACAGCACTAGCGGCAGCAAGCCTAAAGCAGAAGCAGACTCTGAAATGTATGCAAAAAAGAAAAGAGAATGCGCCAATCTAAGTGCAGCAGAATATAAAATTTTATAAAAAAAATTGTAAAACACAGCCAAATGGCTACTCACAAAACAGGGGAGATACAAGGCATATAAGTAGCGCAGGTCCAGTGTCACTAAGGGTGCTCAGCGATCCCTGGTCACAAACCAAAATCCTCAGGCAGACAGGAGAGCTGGGTGTGATGGAATTCCAGTGTCCCTGGGAGCCACAAGGAAGCAGGAAACGCCGATCATCTGCGTTTCCTGCTTCCCCGTGGCTCCCAGGGACACTGGAATTCCATCACACCCAGCTCTCCTGTCTGCCGAGGATTTTGGTTTGGGACCAGGGATCGCTGAGCACCCTTAGTGATACCGGACCTGCGCTACTTATATGCCTTGTATCTCCCCTGTTTTGTGAGTAGCCATTTGGCTGTGTGTTTTACACATTTTCTATTCTGCTGCACTTAGATTGGCGCATCCTCTTTTCTTTTTTGCATTGATGGGTACAGTAGCTGTGTTTGATGGCACAGTGAGGGCAATTTATGTGTACAGTGGCTGCGTTTGATGGGCACAGTGGCTGCGTTTGATGGGCACAGTGGCTGCGTTTGATGGGCACAGTGGCTACGTTTGATGGGGCACAGTAGCGGCAATTGATGGACACACTGGCAACATTTGATGGGGTACAGTAGCGGCAATTGATGGGCACACTGGCAGCAATTGATGGGCACGGTGGCTGCGTTTGATGGCCACAGTGGATGCGTTTGATCGGCACACTGGCAGCATTTTATGGGCACAGTGGCTGCGCTTGATGGGCACAGTGGTTGCGCTTGATGGGCACAGTGGCTGCGTCTGATGGCACAGTAGCTGCGTTTGATGGGCACAGTGGCTGAAATTGATGGGGTTTATTTGTGCCCCCACAAAAAATTTGAGCACCAGCCGCCACTGGCTGGTGGACATAGATTGAGCGGACTTGAGTAATCCTCCCACTCTGCTACGATCAGCAGGGGATCAGCTCACAGATCCCCTGCTGATCAGAACAGAATCTGCCCTGTGTGAAAGGGTCCTTAACATATATAATAGTCAGACCTCAGTGAATACAGAATTGAGGGGAGTGACGAGGAATGTTGGTATAAGAGGGAAGTCGTGTTTTTTTTTTTTTTTTTGCTCTGCATTTACAAACCCTTTAAAGCTGAAGTTTAGCTAAAATAATAGTAATCATAAAAAAATAAAAAAAATACAGCTTTAATCACATTCACTTCCCTGTTATGAAGTAGGTCTCACAATGTGCAGGTACCTGGATCTTGGTGAGCTTTTTACTGCAGGGATGCCTGTCCTCTTCCTGCACTGCAATCGTTAACAGCTTTGGGTCCTCAGGCAGAAAGCAGTATAGGTGGTCTGACAGACACGCCCCTTCTTTTCTTTCATTGATACACTGTAACGCGATCTGTGAATGAAGGAGAGAACCCTGTGACCTCTCCCTCATTCACAGATAATGTTACAAGCAGTGTAATGCATGAAAGAACTTCTCCGAATGGAGGAGGAAAGGGCATGTCCCATTTGGACCATTTGTACTGCTCTTTTGCCTAAAGAAACAAAGCTGTTACCATTGCAGCTCCAGATGTTCAGAAACAGGAAGAGGACAGGGCATCCCTGCAATGAAGATTTCTCTAAAATCCAGCTATTTGCACAACATGGGACATACGTAAATACGGGTAGGTGATGTGCATAAAGCTGTAGATATATTTTTCATCTAAACTTCAGCTTTAAGACAGTTCACATTTATGCATCTGTTTGTTTGGAGGGCTTGGCCGATCATACATAGAGCTCCTAACAGGATACAAAAGCATTATTTGTATGTATGAAGTGATTTCAGTGACACTGCTGTTTAAATGAGATCTTTCTTTTCCATTAGTCTAGTGCACAACCTCTGCACTGCAACCTGTTTATGTAACACCAGACCATCCAGATTATGTAATGTTAACCAAACTCCATATAAGGAGCCGGATCCTGTAGATTGATAAATTCTATCCACAGTCACATGTCACTTTGTGTACTATTATGCTGTATTTACAAGACCCTCCTCTCAAGGATGTACAACAATTGGCAGATAAAGTCGCATTTCCTACTTGCCGATATCCAGTTAAGGATTCCATGAAGCTCTTGTAAACAACCTGTCAGATTTGTGAAGATGAATGTCATTGGTTATCAAAACAGCACAAACATAAGTGTTATACAGGAATATCCTAATTTCTTTACACTAAGGCAAATATTGTAACAATTTTTAGGAGTTACATTACCTATGACTGCGAACAAATCACAAAACATCCTGAGAAATACATTTAAAAACTCCGGTCAAGCTAAGTAAAAAAGAACAGATACATTCATAAAAAAATCACAATTAGCTGGATTCAAGTAGCCAGGCGCATCTTTGAGGCGGCGTAGCGTATCGTATTTACGCTACGCCGCTGTAAATCAGAGAGGCAAGTGCTGTATTCACAAAGCACTTGCTTCCTAAGTTACGGCGGCGTAGCGTAAATGGGGCCGGCGTAAGCGCGCCTAATTCAAATGAGGATGAGGGGGTGTGTTTTATGTAAATGGGTGGTGACCCGACGTGATTGACGTTTTTTACGAACGGCGCATGCGCCTGTCCGTGTACATATCCCAGTGTGCATTGCTCCAAAGTACGCCGCAAGGACATATTGGTTTCAACGTGAACGTAAATTACGTCCAGCCCCATTCACGGACGACTTACGCAAACAACGTAAAATGTTCAAATTTTGACGCGGGAACGACGGCCATATTTAACATTGGCTACGCCACCTAGGTTGCAGATTTATCTTAACGCCGGCGTACCTCTTACGGAAACGGCATATCTTTACTGCGACGGGCGCACGTACGTTCGTGAATCGGCGTATCTAGTCATTTGCATATTCTACGCCAAACTCAACAGAAGCGCTACCTAGCGGCCAGCGGAAAAATTGCACCCTAAGATACGACGGCGTAGGAGACTTACGCCGCTCGTATCTTAGCCTAATTGAAGCGTATCTGGTTTCCAGAATACGCTTAAAGCGGTAGTTCACCCCCCCCGACACATTTTACCATCGAGACAGGCATTGTAGCGCGAGCTACAGTATGCCT